>NC_034420.1:16627431-16684398 GCF_002078875.1 Numida meleagris
GCGCTGGCAGGGCAGCAAACATGCTTCACCGCCTCCACGTGAACCTAAAGTGCAGTGTGGAGCTGCAGTGCTGCCTGGCACAATGAAGCCACTGATGATTGCATTAGCCAGCGACTGCTAAACTAAAAATAGTGCTTGCTTTGGCTCAGAGTGAGGGTACATCTTACCAAGAGCTCAAGGCAAAATAGCTCCATGGCAAACAAACTCCTACCCCGGGCCAGTGCTGCATTTGATTGGTTTAGAAAAGGGTTCCTTGCCTAATAGGTGTCCCTCCCACTAATCCATTTCAAATGATGGGAATTCAGCTCTGCCAAACATTCATTGATTTAAAGTGGTCTCTTTTCAAGTTATCTCTGTGGTTCTTTTGTCAATGATAAATTCTGGCAGCATCCTTAGGTGACTTTTTCTCACGGCATTTTTCTGGGGATTGAAGAGATCAGGTACACTTCAGCTGATTCAGCTAAAATAAATAGAGGTGTAAAATAAAGTAATTGGGTCTTTAGCACGAATGTGAAAAAGGCAATTCAATAAAAAGCGTTCAAGCTATAGAAGCTGCACTGGGGGCAGCTAAAATACAGTTCCAGAAATGCGCAACCTCACATCAGAAATATGTAATGGATTAAAGGGCACATCCTCTGGGGTGCAATAATACATCCTTTGCTCTGCAGTAATACTTGTAGTGGTAAAGCAGTGCAGATCTCTGGCTGCAGAGGCACAGAACTGTGACCACATCGTTACTGCCCCTCAACATCCCACTTCCATGATGCTGAGGCTTTTTCCACTCCTTAGCAGCTTTAGACATGCTCGGCTCCTCTCTTCCCCCCTTCCCTGCAAAGCCAGCAGAGGCTGCATGCTTAATGAAGCTAATTAGTGTGTGTAGGATTGTTAAAACCGATGGGATTGCGAGACTAGCTCCGGAGGCGCCTGCGGCCCTGAGAAGAGAAACGCCCGCCCGGGCCTCGCTTGGGGGGGGGGAGGGGGGCGGGAACGCCCCGTCAGCGGTAACCAATGGTAACCAATGGCTGCCGCGCGTGCCGGAAGCGGAAGCGGCACCTGAGATTCCGCTTCCGGGCCACGCGGCGGCAGTGCTGTTGACAAGGTGACACGGTACCGCCATGGGCATCCACTTCGGGAACCTCGCTCGCGTGCGCCACATCATCACCTACAGCCTGTCACCTTTCGAGCAGCGAGCCATCCCCAACGTCTTCTCGGACGGGCTGCCCAACGTGTGGCGGCGGTTCAGCTCGCAGGTCTTCAAGGTTGCACCCCGTGAGTAGGCGGCGGGGCTGAGAGGAGGCCCGATGTCCTCAGGGGCTGAGGGAGGAGGAGTGGGGCAATGGGGTCTTACGGCGAGGTGTCGTGGCGTGCCTTCGTTGTGTCAGAATCACAGCGAGTGGCTCAGGCCGCTCCGTCCCTTTCCCCGTGTCAGTGTTCCGTTTCCTTTCCAGCCTTCCTGGGCGCCTACCTCCTCTACTCCTGGGGTACACAAGAGTTTGAGAGGCTGAAGAGGAAGAACCCTGCTGACTATGAGAACGACCAGTGACTGCATCACTAAGATGTTACCGCTCTGTATTACCAACAGCTTGTTGCTATTTTTGTTCATGTGACCAGAGGGACAGGAAGATAATATATATAATAATGCCTAATAAACTTTAACTTTGTCCCATGTCCTTATATGAAGTCTGTCTCTTGAAATGTTTAAAGTGAATTGCACCACGTTATCTGTCAGGTGAATTCCATACAGTGATAACTGCATTAAAATTCCCTGTGCTCAAATTGCTTTGTTTTACATTTCCAGAGTCTCTGACTCCTACTTTTTGGAAATATTTCTCAGTATAGTTAGTTGAAGACAGCCCTTGCTACACTACAGGTGATGAGAAATAACAGCACAGAGGAGAGCTCTTTGATCCCTTTATCTATCACTAGCCACTTTTTGCATGAATTAGAATATATTCTAGCCGCAGTACCTGTGAAGAACAAATAGTCTGATATGATACTGACAAAAATTGCCCAACCTGACTGATGGTTCAGAACTGAATGTGAGCTTTGACCCTCTATACAATTACCAAGTTATCATATTTCTTAATAATAATCAGATGATAAACTGCAATTCTGATGTTTGGTTAGTGTTAGATGGCTGAATTAGAAGCAGTTTCTTGGGAACTATAAGGAAGAAAACGGATTATTTTAACACCCAAGGATGATTTAAGGAACTCTTATTACTACCATTTATTTTCAAACACGTGACTACAAAATTCACCCTGTGGCTCTAAGTATACAACACACTTTGCTCTCCAAAGTCCAGAACATTTAGCTCATTCCTTTATCTTTTATTTTTCTTTGTGTTGAGCTGACTGCCTCAAATTCATGCACAAGCAAAGTAACACGTTTATCTCCCTGTCACGCTATTCCTGTAGCTGGTACTGAAAATTTATCTAATCTGCAGAGTATGACGTTCTTCTGTGATAGTTTCTTTGTGGGTTAAGGGCTGAGCTGTCTGGAAGACAAAGATGCTCAGTCTCTCACTTCAGCAAGCTAGGGGGTATGCAAATTGTATAGCTGAAGGCTTTCTTGTTCTGTTCTCCCAGTACAGTCTGAGGTTGGCAGAAACAAGTAGAGCAAGCTACTCAGTGCTGCAAGTTCTGCTAAAAATAATCTGTTTAACTCTCAGTTCAGTCCTATCTTCTACTTAAGCAAGGGAGCAATGAACTGGGTACTCCGATTCTGAGAGCTTGCAAAGGTGTCTACAGGCACGCTTCATTCAGAACTCTTAGTTATGTCCTATTTACTTGCCCTTAAAGAGCAACAGCAGTTGATTTGTAGCCTGAATAACAGAACATGTAAACTTCGTACAGCGGGAGCTTGAGTCAATACTTCATTTTCAATGCCTCTCAGCAGTTCTGTCAAGCGTGAGCAGCTCAGAACAGAGCCCAGCCTCTCTGATGAGGTCTCTGCCCCCGTTCACAGACAGCTGAACTATGTCCTGACCAGCTGCTAGACTACTGTAAACAGGTGGCACGTTCAGCTGCCGCTGGTGAGTTTACCTACAAGCCGGCAGCCCTGTGAGCCTCAAGCAGCAGCGCAGCTGCCAGGCCCCGGCTTTTCACCTTCACACTGCAGGGTCAGCAGGCGGGCTGGGGCTGCTCCCTGTCTGCTCCTGCTGCCGGCAGCGCCTGTTGCAATCCTGCTGAGCTGTTCTCATCTCTGCAGCTGCCTGCAGGCCCAGCCCGTGCAGCAGGGAGCGAGATGCAAACCCAGCACTTTGGCACGCTGCCGCAGCGATGGCTCCCACCTGCCAGGTGGTACGTGGGAGTTCAGCTGAGCAGCGTTTCAGAATCTGAACAATGTAGTTGAACATTTCTCCGTCATTTCATTTATTTCTGATTAAACAGATTGTGGCCTGAAAGGGATCTGCAACTACTAAGACACTATAAAGAACCTAGGATACAGAACGGTTTTGACATATGGTCACAAATTACTAGTTTTAGCTAGCCAAAAAAACTGAGAAATAATGACACGCTGAAGGCACTGCTCTCAGAGTTGAGATGCCATTTCAAACCTTTGCTCCACAGGTGGAGTCAAGACAAACCACTGGCTCTTTTTTTCCTGTCTCTGTTCTATAGTGCCTAGCAGAGAAAGGAGAAATTAAAACTCAGATGTATGTAAAGAAAGGATTCAGTGGAAGAGACAATCGAGAAATTCACAGCCCAATGTAAAAAAAAACAACCAACGTTGAAGTTCAGCTATTTGATCTGCAACGATTACGTAAGACGCAAGAATGTGAAATAAAGACCAGTTTTGATTCCTCCTCACCGGGAAGCAAGACAAATAAGAGGAAGAGGGAAAAGTAAGAGGAACCCCAGCAAAGGAACAAATCTCCCAGTAGTGGGTTGGAGGCAATATGCTGCAAAGGGTTTCTGTTTAATCCCAGTGAAGTTTGGGCTTCACAGTAATCATTTGTAGGCTGGAACCTGACAACATGGAAGGCATTATCTTAATCTGCGTAACTTGCCTTCCACGCTGGCACTTATGCCTCCATATTAAGCAATCACAGAAAACTGTAGCCTACTGCATTCACATTTGGATTTATAATGTAACCAAAACACAATTATTTTATACAGTACTTGCCAACCTGAAATATTTTTTAAAACAGACTGCTTCAAAATCTACATGTAGAACTTGACACAACTACTTTGGTATTCCGTTACTCTGCAACTGAAACAGTCTTTTCCTTGACATATACAGCATACTCGCCAGACGTGGCAGCTGGATGCATAAAGTATCACAGACAAAAAGAAGTAAATACTGACAAGGTGGATTTACAGAGTAGTAGTCTTCGAAACACACTACTCCTGCTTGTCTCAGTGGGAGACAAGTGGGAGAAGCATGTCTCAACTTTGAAATTTTGGAAAAAATGAGAGGCAATATGTAGTCCTTTTTAAAGATTATTTTCTCTAGGCTGTCGGCAATCTCGTATCACCACAGAAAAGTTTAAGATTCCCCTTAATTACAATCTGCCTGTCCACATCAGTGGGAGTTTTGTTGGCACCTTTTAGAACATTAATCACTAGTTACACTGTGAGATACAGAGGCAGACTAGAGCAGAGAGTGCTCATCTCAAGGAACCAGCCTTGCTACACAGAGCAACTCGCCTCCACAAAATCCTTACAACCATCAATTCTACTTTAGTGATTAGCTACCTAGAGATGAACTGCACATTAGAATCCTTGAAAGAACAGATCTATGATTTATCTATCAGTAATTACATAACTTTTACATTCCAAACCCCACACGGAAAGTATTATATCTGATTCTTAAGTACCACTTTGTGGAAAGAAAGGTTAAATGACTTGCTTGTGATTCTCTCATGCACCAAGAATGAGAAGCAGAATCAAAAGTTTGATTCTCTGCTCCAAATAATCTCAGGAGAACAGTATTCGCCTCCCAGCTGGCAAACTCAGAGCTGTGCATACTGTGAATGTCATAGAAGTCAAACAAGGTTATGGCTTTTTGATCTTCACCATGATACTGTTGGCCACCCACACTTTTGCTTGCAAGCACACAAAGGAGTTCTGGTAACATGCTAGATAGACTTTAAAGAAGGAACAGTTGGCAAATCTGGTAAGTCGACCAGACAAAGTACAAGTGGAAGGAAAGTAAATTATTAGCTAGAGAGATAGGCCTTGAACCAGATCGCTTCAGCAGATGCTAACTTTGTAATTCCCTCTTGCTCCTAAATGAACTTTGTTCCTGTAATGACTGACAGCTGATGCAGTGATAAGAGAATGAAAGTCTATAAAAATCTGGCTGTAGCTTAGGAAGTTCTATTCGGGGCTCTTCCAACCTCCTCCACCCACGGCTGCTCCTACAGTTCAAGTGGCAGCTCATACTGTGAAGATGCACTGTTTGAAAATTATGGCATTCCTTCTATTCTTCTCACTGCTGCTCAGTCAGGTAAGCAGAGATAACTATTTAAAGTGCTGGTTCAAACGTCAGGCAGCGAGGAGGTGCAAGAACGAGAGTAACTGGCAGGAGTCAGCAGTATGGGTAGAGCTCTTTTAGCAGATTCAGCATCCCAAAGAAGTAGAGTAACTGCCTATATGGGTTACTCTGAAAAGTAATTGAGCAAGTAACTCTGCCTTCCCTCCCAAAGTAACAAAAACATTGGTTTTTAATAACTATTTCTTTAGGATTTGGATTCAAGCAATTATATTTTAAGAGAATAAAATCTGAAAACAAGAAAGATATAAAGTCCTTCACTTAAAATGTTTAAGATGAGTGACCTGAGCATCAAAATGACCCGCTGCCTACTGCTGCTGCGTGTTCCTGACAGTTGGCTGCAACTCTGTTCCAGGTGCACTGTGCTTCCCTGCACCAACCACAGCCTCACAGGAGACAGAAGCGGATGACGCCTTTCTGGAGAGGAGTCTCTCTGAGACCCGTTGGAGCCTCATGCAGGGATAACAGTGAATGCATTACAATGCTATGCAGGTAACTAACCCTAATCAATACCAAGGCTCAGAGATGCTTGATGCTGTGTCATGTAGAGGAAGTTCCTACTTATTCTCAATCAAGTATGACATGGATTTAATTCTGTGCATTAAAAAAAGATGCCAGGAATAAGGATGGAGCAATAGATTCAGACCTCTTTTGTTAGCAGTACAAACAGAACAGAGTCCAAGTGCCCTTGATGACAAGCCTTAGCCATTGCAATGCAACCCCAAAAAAGTCATCTTATAAAAAAGAACACAGAATTCTAGACTGAATTTAGGTAATGACTTAGAGGCCTTAAAAATTAATCCTTCTTAAAGCTAATACTGTTCACTTTAAAGCATATATTAATTAACAGTGACTACTTAAGCTCACAGTTTAAAGATAGCTAAAACACTAAAGCAAACATTCCTCGGTTCTCATGCACATTAGGTACGAGTAAATTATCCAAATACATACAAAAAGTGATGTTAAAGTTACTTAGTGACTGAAAGCTGATTTTGTGTGGCACCTACTGTACTCCTGCCAGAAAGCAAATGGAAGAGCAGAATATATACATCATCTACATGCAAATGCTACAGCAAAAGGTAGTCAGGCTCCTCTTTTGTTTGCATTTGAAATGCATCCTCTGGTTCTACCGACTAACATGGATGAACCGCAACAGCAGCTACTGGAAGATAAACAGACAGAAAGGTGTCTGTTATGTATAACTTATAGACCACTACCTGACTAGACCTGGGTTAACTCGTACTTTGGAGTCACCATTCAAAGCAAAAAACATAAAATGAATGAAGTCAAACTGAATCGAGTTAGTGATATCAACAGCAGCACCACTGCGACAGCTGAGTGAGAGGAGCACTGCTAGGGCCAGACAGACCTGTGCAAGCCCTGCAAGGCCACCAGCCTGAGCTGTCAGCGCCTGATGATGTTTTGTTCTCCAGAAAGAACCGCTGCTTCCTCAGAACGGCCTCCGAGTGACCTGTCACTAAGAAGAACACCCGTCACTGTTACTGCTACCACGGCTCAGCTCTACTTGTGACGTATTTATTGACCACTCAGAAGCGACGACAGCAGATCAGCAAGAAGTACATTCAACTTTTCTGTCATAAGAACTGGCAAAAGGACTTCAAAGAGATGGAGAGCATTCGCTCACCGAGGCTGTACCTCTGCGCCACGCACTGAGGATGACTCTCTGGCCAAGCTCAATAAAAGGACTCTGCATCTCATGCTTGTTCTGTTTTGTTTTTTTGTAATTGTTCACATATATATTTTTTTTAAGGTGTGTATTAAAAATTTATATTCAGCAAACTACCTGGGTTCTTCCTTGCATCCTGTGACCAAAGTGTATGGTGAGAGCACTTCTGCTTGAAATGCCTGAGGTGCTTATTGCACAGTGGACTTTAGACATTTATCCTTCAACCTGGCAAGCGCATAAAGTTGATCACGCTTCCATCTCATTTCAGTCTCAACAGCTGAACTCTTATCCGTACTTCAAATAAAGGCCTGTTAGAAGAGAGAGCAAACAAACTGATAATAATAGTGCTAGCAGATTCTATATACTAAATATATCTGGTGATAACTGGCAGAAGTATTTACTTTTGAATTATTTCTAATCAAAATTGCCTACGTCCTAAGCTGACCTCCCCGCCTGAAGTATCCCATTATTTCAAAATACCTTTTATCAGAATCAGATTTTGACCAGATACGCGTTAACTCAAAGAGCTGAGGGAAACAAAGCTACTTTTGATTGACAAACATCAACGGGCCTGAGACACACACGTAATGAATGGTATCTTCCCTTCTTACACAGAGAGCGTGGGATCAAAAAAGAAACCTCTGCTTAAAGACACAACAGCAGGGAGCAGACAGCCCATTCCACAGACAGGACCACGCTGAAGTTTAATACAGAAAATCTATTTGATATTTATTAAACTTAGTTTCTCCAGTTACAGTCTTGCATTGTACAAAGCATTTTAATGACACAGTAGTTAAAAAGATCTTTACAAATTGAAATGTGATACCCTTTTCTCCAAATATTTTAATTGCCATAAATTTGTTTAAAAATACACATTAAACGCATGTTTCAGACACTAAACTTTCTATAATCTCAATACCACAAAATACATAGAATATACTATACAGATGTGGAAAAAATCTAGTTAGTATATAATACTTTGCTCACCATTAACAGCTTTATTACGTGAAATGCACATACTGACTTAGAAATCCTAATTTTGAGCCCCAAAGTACCCTTTGAAATTTCAAATGTATTGCAACAAATAAAATCACAGTCGGTGTGTTCTTTTCGGTTTTGGTTGGAGACAGATGCCTAAATATTCAGATAGAAACAAAACGTAACACATGGACTTGTCATGTACAAAGCGTGACACAGAGACATCCCATTAGTTACTAGCAGTACCTTTCTGTATGATTCATAAGGGCTTCATTTATAAGTGACAGGTGAAAAGTTACCTTCCCTCACCCACAAACCCTCCCCCAAAAAAACCCTTCTTCATCAAATAATAATTTCAATTAAGATAAAGGATTTTTAATAAATATATAAGCACTTTATCCTCCATATACAAAATTTCTTAAAACAATTTAAAAGGGGGACCAGATACAAATGTCAGGAACTGTGCTTGCAAAAGTCATGCCTGGTCCTTAGAGTTGAGTTTTCGGATGTGTGACGTCAATGCAGCCAAAAAGAAACGCTGCAGAAGCACTGTGCACCCAACGACACTGATTTCTAGGGCTGCATATAAAAACCGAAGTCGGGGAACACTGCATTCCATTTGCCTGTATCAGCTCCATGAGCAAACGCGGAGAGGTACGACAGGAATTAGAGACGTTTCCATTAAGTTTCCAGATGAGATTAAAACATTTACATAAAGATAGCCTATATATACTCTACTGCTGTAACACAGCGTTTCAAATTGCTCAGTATAGTGTATTCAATTGAAACTCAGCTGAGATCGGCAGAGAGCAAAGAACTAATGCTGCTGACGGCTGATCTAGCAAAGACCAGAGCTCGTACTGAGACAAAAATGGACTTAGCACACAGCTAACCCCTCCCTCCCTGCCTCCCCCCGCCCCCCAACACCGCTGCTTTCAAATGGCATCATGGCGTCAGAAACCAATTCCTTGAAAAGTAATGGAGTTAGACATACATCACGATTCCCTGATTGATTGTGTTTAGGTAACTTTCACACTTAGGAAATTTGCCTCCTGGAATAGCTCTGTATTCGTCTGAGTTGGCCACCAAAAGCTTTGGCTACTCTTCACATTTAAAGATATCCAGCATTAACATGCAGGTTTCCGTAACACTGTTTCATTAGATGGAGTAATTTAAACCCTGACCAAAATACGTGTCAGAAATCTAAAAATTTGGAAGTTGCTTACTCCCCAGTGGGTAATTCAAACTCGACTTGCTCAGGCCCTTAACATAAATGCTGCAGTGACAGTAAATATCGGTTAGGTAAATGAAATATTAAATACAGCAAAGGTAGTCTCTCTTTCCAATAGTCTCCCATTTTGGAAAACTACATAATTATCTGCCTACGGCTTTATTTTACTTGCCCCGGGCAAGCACATCATCATTTCCATAAAGTACTCACTCTCTGTATGTTGGGGCCATTCATAAATACATTTCAGGGCTTTTTTTTTTGGTTTTTTTTTTTGTTATCACAGCAATCAAGCCTCAGCAATCTAAAGGAATATACATTGCACTCCTGTATAATATGCAAGGTTTGTCACCAGTAAGATGGCGACTCAGCACTCAATAAATAATATATCAATATAGTCAGTTGCACCATAATCTAAAAACAAGTATAACATATACTTTGGACAGACTGATTTCATATATATATACATATATATTAAAAGACACATACAATACAAATTGCATACTGCCATCAAAAGCCAAGAAGAGCCATCCACACGCTCTACTTTATGGCTAATAGTTTCAAATCAAAATAAAAGTATCGGGCTGTTTTACTCTGGTGTCCTGAAGATTTGTTTATAAATAGAAATGGTTGCACCTCATCATCTAGGAACCTGCAAGTTTCACAGCAAATCCAAATAACATTGACATCTGAGCAAGCCTAGTCTGATTAAGCCATTTTTAAGATTCGCCAACTGGGACCGCGTTCAGTAAGGGAATTAAAATCGCAGCGTTGATATGTATTCAAGATACAATCGTTTAGGGAATCGTTGAGGAAGCTGGCAGTTAGGGATTCCCTCCTTAGCCACCAGTGGGACCTGCCTTAGCGCTGGCGCGATGTGCATTTCCACTGCTGTTGTACAGAGGTTAAAAAAAAGGACCGAGTTCGAGCGTTAGTCTGCATTTTGGCATCGGGATGGAAGCATGTTAAGTATTTGCTTTTTTTTTTTTATAGCTATGAAATCTGACAAAGTCCACAACTTCTGTCTTTGAAACAACGGTAAATCCCAAGTCAGATATGCTTTTGGAAGCGTGAAATTTAAGTTACTCTGCTTGAAATAGCCACAGATGAATAAGGCATTTCTTTTCAAATAACAAGACCACTGCGTATCTCCCGTACGGACAGAAAACCCGGGACAGCACTCTCGGGAATATTTCCCTGTGACGGATTCTGTTCAGCTGGGACACTTTCAACCATTTCAGGTCCACATTTTGACACAATGTAAGAAGTCCTCCTGTCATTGGGAAGACGATTTTTTAAGATCCGCCGACCTGGGGACAAGCGATACGTTTTTTTTAAAGAGACAATCGCGTGTGACACCAAAAGGTATTTGTGGGACTCTAAGGAAATGAACAAAATAAATTCCCAGAGATGAGACCATTCCTGCTTACAGTCATGGTCGCTGTGCACAAAGGAGCAAGCCGAAAGCAGCCGCGCCGGCCACTGCAGCGCTACACGAACAAATCAACTGCGAATGCAACTTCTACAAAGGTATTGTTTATATAGCGTCAAAAGTGTGCTAGGCACTTTAGAGTATTAAAGGAAAAAATGAGTTGACAGTGTCCCATTAACCAGGATGCAGAGTCTGAGGGTACAGAGCTCTGCGTCTAACAGCAAACACCAAAAGAAACGCGACCTTGCACAGTGATTCAATAGAAAGGGTGCTCCAACCAACAGACCTGATCAGAGAGTCAGCTGTAACGGGAGAAGTCACAGGTCCGCTAACCACGGCTCGGTTCGTATGTAGCAAAGCTCTTCTGGAAGTACAAAACACGTTGGAACGCAAAGGAAGCTCTACGAATATGCAGCTACCTTTTAGTAGGTTACTCATTTGCAAAACTTCTAAACTCTTAAAGCCCATAGGACATACTGCAGTACTAAGGAGCGTAGAATTCGATTCCTTCTTTCGAGGTTGCCATGATTTTGGCACTTCACCACAACTACACAAAACTTTAGTGCAATATTTTTTTTTCCTGAACGTGCGCGTTCGTATCCGGTACAGAATTAAGGGTTAAATGGGAGATAAAACAAAGCAGCATTCCACAATCGCGCTCTAAAGTTTTCAGAGCTTGACTCTTTAAAAGGGGACCACTGCAATGAGAAGTCAGTTCGCATGACAGACACTGGTACTTTTAAAAAGGAAATGGAATTTTACCCAAGTACTGCAGAAGACCACTGCATACAGTATACCTGGTCCTGCTGTAAAACATCTTGTAAACAGTTCATAAAATCTTCATCTAAAAGTAAGGCATAAGGCACACCAGACATGTTAGGGGCACTAAGCAATACTGAAAGCAGTAGCATTTTAAACCTTTGACTCAGACAAGCACCTCACGTGGAAAGGTACTTTGGTTTGCACGTTTTGAGAGCAGTTGATTGCAACTCCACGAAGTATTACTGTTGCACCAACTCACTTCCTCTCAAGTGAATATTCTGCTCCATCAAATGCATCAAACATGAATGGGACCTTCGTTAATATGGGGTAAATACAAGTTTTAAATCCATTCTGCATCAAAACGATTAGACAACTTCCCTGTAATAGCAGGTGTGCTCCCCACCCCACAATGGCTGTTGCACTGTCATGCTGTAGTGTCCATTAACCATCAGACCCTAAAAGGAAAAAATGGACCTCCGTCTCTACTTAAGATTCCTGATTTTCCAGTCAATGAAAAAGATGCAAATGACAGTTCTGGTAGGAATTTAACTACTGTTGGTTTTTTTTTTTTTAACCACAAAACTGCTGATTTTGCAAGTGTCAAAAAAGGACAAGCAAGGAAACAAAACGTGTTTTAAATGAAGAGATATAAAAAAGCACAAGATTGTCCATTTCAGAAACTTTTCCTATATGCATCGCACCTATCAGGCCGAAGTTCATTCCTACACCATTACTCTGATATTACAACAAATGCAAATTACTGCAATGTTTTGTGATTTGTTATAGTGTTAATCAATGCTTTGAAACTGCCTTGAAAGCAACCCAAGTCAGAGCCAGCTAAATATTTTTTCCATATAAATTTCTTTAAAATTCATTTAAACGAAGTATTTTAATACGTAGAAGAATATCTGGAATTTTTCTATTTAGTACAAATTCTGCAATAATAAAACTCTAGCTGTCATTTATTAGTTGATTCATAGGCATTAGGCATGAAAAGTATGGTGTTTCTACACGTTAGAACCTATCAATCCTAATTCCTTTTACAGGTTCTACCACCACAAGACATTACAGAGTAACAAAGCTCACAAAGTACTTAAATAAAGTGTCTATGTTTAATTTTTCCTAAGTACTTGAAAGGGTAAATTTAGGGAAGAAACAGCTAAAAAGTGCCCCACATCGGGCTTTTCAAAATTAAAATAAAAAAAAAATTAAAATAAATAGGATTTAAACCAACTATTTATGTATTATGTCGGGAATTCCAATGACCTAATCTATCCATGATAGATTAGCAAAGCTACACCTTTATATGTCGCAAATTCAAAAACATTTAAATAACTTAAAAAGGGAATACTGAAGGAGTCCATTAACAAGATAATTTTGGGTTAAAACACAAAACACAGATCAGGATGGGAGACATGTGAAAGCATTCCTTGCTCTTAGTGTCAACTAAGCAATGTGTTATGGCAGTCTTCCTTATTGACATGACACAGTGTTGTGGAGATAAATCAGAGGCAGCGAGAAAAACGTGTTCTATTTTCCATTCCTTCAGTTCAAAGTATCACTTGGCATCCAGGCGCAACCAGTGTAGTCCCTGACGGGTGTAACGCACTAGGTCTGTCATGATGCTTGAATTGAAAACCAGAGGGCCCATAGCTTTATCCAGTTCAGCAAAGAACTCTAAAACAACAGAAACACAAATTAGGCACGATCTTTCGCACGGGCTGCTGTATGGGGAATACTGCACTCCCTGAAAAAACACCCTTTCAGCACAAATCTTTCGGATCAAGACAGAAGAAATGAAGGACAGCTGAATGATGGCAGAAGAAAAATAAAGGAGAGGTCCTTGCTGGTCCATTTCTGTACTATTTTGCAGGAGACTGGTTGGTAAGCATAATTACACTATGGTTTAACTGCTGCAAAACATTCTTGGCCTTCTCCCTCTAACGAGTATACTCGCTTCAGTATTTCAGAAAAGGAAATGCACCGAGTTCTACTTCCTCCAGAGAACAACTTATGGGAAATGCAAGATTTATTTATTTATTTTAAGCGTAGCTGGTAAGAAATGTGACATCTCCAACACCACCTGACAACCAAGACAGCCAGCCCAGGACACCACAGACATCGAAGGAATTACTTTCCATCTTTCTTTTGCAGAGGACCCTATTAAGTACCCTGTGCATTAACTGTAACTCCAACACTGAAAACCTGTTAGAATTTCAGCACAACGTGCATGTCTGAGGCTATAACCCGCCTTTGCCTACCCTTACCTTTCTGTTCTTTAGACAGCTGTTCAGCTTGGTCCCAGATTTCAGTGGCATAGAGGAAGTTGGATGTAACTTGGACATAGCTGGCTGCCATCTGATGGATCCTCTGGGGGATCGTCACCGAAGACCCGCTCCCTGAAGGGTTGGCTGCCCCAGAAGAGTAATTTCCTGAATTCCCTGGAGACAGCTTTGGAGAGACCGGAGATGGCATACCAACAGGCTTGCTGCTTATCCAAAGAAAAACATTAAATTGTAAAATGCACACGCAAGTACATCAGGGGCATCATGCAAACCTCTCTTCCTACAGCTCAGAACATAGGATGCTAAAGCACTCCCACTTCACGCACCAACAAGTCAGGATTTGCTCTGCAACAAGGGAGCTTTTGAAAATCCCTGAGGCTCCTCCAGCTCCTGTATTTTAGCTTCATAACCAAAATCAATACGCAGCATTTTTCAATTAAATTCATTGTTTAAACAAATTGAACCTTACATAGTAATAATGAGAAAAATTAAAGCAAGGCAATTATACTACCATTATATTATATTTTCAAGTAACATGATACAAATCTGAAATGCCCTCTTGAAATTCCATTTTTTTTTATTTTTATAGAGTAATCTATAAAAAGTCTGCTGTTACATCTCAAGTATAGAAGTAAATTGCTATACTATGGAAGAGCCAGTTGTGAAAGTACTTGGAGCCATCTGGGCTAAAAGCGCATTGCTGCAGCACTAAGAAAACTATTGTTTTGAGGGAAAAAGCATTATGTAAAACAACAAACCACTGAGACAAGTGGCCTGTGTGTTAACGACACACCGAGGTTGTTTTTGTTCATTCCTCCCAACAAGGGGTTGCTTGAGAATATTTCCGTGCAGCGGCCTTCTAAACCTCTTATCAGAATACTCATCTGAACAATGGAATCAAAATCTAGACCTTAGAACAATTAGGAATTAGTTCAAAAACAACCAAAAAGTGAAAAGCTGCTCTTTGAGCACCTCAGACTCGCAGTTTATCTGGAAAATGAGCTATAAATGTAGAAATACAGGTAAACTTTCATTACCTACCTTCCCATACCAGGTGACGGTGCTTGAGAATTATTATAGGAATTCTGTGAGGGAAAAATAAATTTGTTACCGGATTTATGTTTATACCTCAGCTCGTTATATTTTGTCTGGTTATTTAATTGGTCATTTCTGAACATATGAGCTCTCATGGCTTTTCTTTTAAGCAATAATCAAATTCCCAAATAATATCAAAGTACTTTCAAATTTGGGAAAACCATCCCTGTCACTGATGACTAAGACACGAATCAGCAAAGACAGTGAAGTTTTTGCTGATAGAACAAAGCCAAAAGAAAAACATTTTTAAATTCTCTTTGAAGCCAACTAAATTTACTAAAAACAAAAGCTGCACCAAATTATTAACAGGAAGCTATCATATTAGGACCAATGGGTTGATGACATTATAGTCACGCTGTATCCTCCCAGCTTTAAGCTACTCAGCTTGAATATACGTTCAAGGTCCAGTCCTAAATTAGGGCATACTGGAAGTTCACATGCAGCAGTCTGAATACTGGACAGAGGAATTTTAAGTGATGTAGAGCATCAATTTGATTAGTTTTTTTAATATTTGAAGAAAATATATATCCAATTACCTTCAGATGTTCAGTCAGAGTTTTAGAATATTTCAATGCACTTTCCTTTTTCAGTTTGAAAAGCCTTAGGTATAGGAGAGATTGGCACCGAAGACTAACCAAAGACAGAACAGCAAAACATTTACAGTTAAAGCCAAGTTTATCACAACACACTGAAATTCAAAAATCCAGAACCTGTGCTTTTAAAAGCTTTCTCTCTCAACCCAGAGAAGCCAGTTGTTAAATTGCAACTAGCAGAAGTCCCACATCACCTTTAACTTCTCAAGAAAGTAAAGAACAGTTCTGAGCCTTAAGCTGAAACTACAGTTTGCAGTGACTTTGCTGATACAAGTCATCTCCAGTTCTGAGCTCAGCAGACAACACTCATTTACTCCCTAGGGAAGGGGTTCATTTATTTTTTTCTCACGTCGGGACACACTGAGTCTGGTGTATTCTGCCATAGTCTCTCTTTTCCACCTGACACAGTTGGCTCTGTTCCGCTACTTCCTGCAGCCATTTAATTAAGAAAGGAGGCAAGCAACAATTCTTAACAGCCATTCCAAATTTTGCCATATCACACAGCAAGGACCCCAATCCTTTCTGCTGTTACTCCTCTCAAATCCAACAGAAAACTTCATCTTTCCAAGAAAGTTTCAAATCAGAAGCATAAATTGATCCAGATGAGTAACCAGTGAGTGCTGATTATGCTGTTTTTCCAAAAATTAAAGCCAAAATCCAACAACAGTTTGCTTGTTAATGCAATCACAAAGTTTTCTGAAGCATTTACAGCCCAATATCAGCTGATTACACAATCAACTCAACAATAATCTGTTATTTTTGAACAGTATAATTTACAAAGAGAGAAAATGGAGAGCTCAGTTCATCAACAGTAATTTTATCAAAACATTAAGGATGATGAAATTCACAGAGATTCCTCTATCATTTCTAGCCACGTCACTTCATTGCATGCAACAGACAACTGAACAATGACACCACATTCTAAAATAAAAGCACTAACTGACATAATGTTACGGAAGTCAGAGCTGAAAAAAGTCATTTTTTTCATAGCTTAAAGGCTTATCCTCTGTTAATAACATGCCCTCCATCCCAATTTACAGCAATCAGATCTATAGCATTCATTGTTCTGTACAGTCAAATGGAAAACTCCTATTTGGTTCAAAACACCTGAAAACTCAGTGTAAGATGGCATTTCACAGAGAGAAAGCATTTCCAATTAACCAGTGCATAATATGAAGTTCAGGATACACGTACCAAAGCACTGCCAGCCTTTTATCTGCAGCCGTAGCATCCGGTGCCAAGTAATTCTTCAGTTTCATAGTGTACCTACAAACAAATTATCAACAAGAAAACAATCTATCAAGTAAACAAGAAAGTAAAATATTACACTATCATTTATCAGTCACCAAAGTTCTTACAAAATTCTAATTTCAACTCCTTCACTGTTTCAGGTCCCTCCCCACAGACCCTAAACAGAATGTGGCCAGATAATAACTAGAATAGTTTTGCTCTGCACGTGTTACAAACTGTTGAGACATCAAGATCCTTGGAGTAAAGGATCTCAACCTTCAAGAACACACTTTAAGCTTCAGCAACTGGAACAAAGTGGCAAGTGATCCATTCTTAATGGAGAGTAAGGGACTTCAAAAGTTAGCAGCAAAACGTCAGTAAAATGGCGAAGCTCCAATTTCCAGACCTCTTCCCTGACCACTGGAGTTTTGTACGTGCTCTACAATGCTTACTTGATTAATTCCACAGTTTCTGAATACATAGGGAACGGGGACTTGGATTCCTGAGCATTTTTCTCCAATGCATTCCCACACTCAATGAACGACACTACTGCATCTAGGTAGTACACAGCCTTCTCGAACCTGTCAGACTGAGAAGATTGGAAAAAACAAACAAACAAGGAAAATATTGAGAGGAAATACCAGAAAGTTCTAGTACAGACAGGCAGCAACACAACAAAAGCAGTAAACAAAACCCAGAATAATTTGCAAATACTGGATAAACATTGCAGACTTACTTACCAATGCATCTGCATTATGTTTTAACTTCTTTGCTTCCTGTAAATAATGATCAGCTGAGTAAGTCCTACAATAGAAGACACACATTTATGGACTCAGACCACTTACACTGCACTTCCTTTTATGACATAACTTTGTTAATGTTACAGCTTTCACTTTTTCCCCCCTCCAACTCAAGTTACAGTAACAGGAGTTACTGTATCACAATCCCATTCTGGTAGATTTGCAGTTTCAAAAACGAAGGCTCCTCTCAGCTACCAAAGACAACAACTACTCACTGTGGGTGAAGCAGGCTCTGTTAAGAAAAGAACAGGCAGACAGGCAGCAGCGATACTCTGAAAGGGTGCAATGGACCCATCAACACTTAAAAACAGAACAACCCTGCACTATTTAAGTTCTACTGTTTGGTCCTTTGATGTTCTGCAGGAACGCACAGGGCAGGCTACAGATCCTTCTCAAGGAGTGCACTGACTGCCAAGTAAATGGTGCACGGAGCAGGCAGAGAAGTACACTGCTGCAGGAACAATGTGCATGCAGATCTCCAGAGCATAAACTAGTATTGAACATCTTTTGTGAAGCAAATAGGACAACCCTTCTCCACAGAGAGCTTGCTGTACTCCAAGATTAGCATCCCCACAAAGGGAAAGGCGCGCTCTGCTTTTCTTACCTGTCATCAAAAACAAGTTTTGCTCTTCTTGACTTTGAGCTCTCTGTAGATGGAGCAGAAACAGGAGGGCAGTTTGATGAATTGTTCAGAATCTTTTCCTGAAAGGAAAATTGTTGCCTAATCATAAACGTCAAGAAAAAGTAAATCTTTGTCTTAAAAAAAATAAAAAGAAAAAAAGAAGCATTTATTGTATAAATTTTTCCCACGACTTCACACTCTATAAGCAATAGGGCCAGTTTTGTAGCTGCTTTAGCTGCCATTCACCATACAACAACACAGCCTCCCTTAGGCTTTCATCTCATGCTGGAACAGGCGAGGACACAGAGGCTATAATCAAGCTGAGCCCTAATACACTAGGAGATCTCCCATATTGCTAAATCCTGATTTTCCACTCTGAACAAAGAGGCCACACATATTTTCAGGTCTTCTCACATCTCTCAACAATAAACTCTGCTGAATGTCTCTAGCTTGAAAAGATTAGTATTTCACAAACACTGTCTTCAAGGAGAAATAACAGCTGTCCTTACAACACACTGTCCTTGCTCCCCTTAATTATACATGGCTCAATGTGACACTTCAGGCTAAAGACAGGACACTAAAACATCCTGTGAATCCTAAGTGAATCTGTTCTTACTAGTTCAACAGCATACAGCAACTTCCCAGCTTCAGTGTGCTTTCAGCTCTTTGGATTTTTCATGACCAAAGGCCAACTGCATAGAGCATTTCATAACCTGCCTTTATCAGATCCTTGCTAATCAGAAGGATCTCGAAGTTGCAAGGCACTAGATCTGCACAGCAATGCACTATCTACCAGTGTAACCCTGAAACGCTACCAAACATGCAGGGAAATGCAGGAAGAATATACTACTTCTAGAAAGGCATGACTAAGCATATCCAAAGTGTGAAAAGATAAACATCAAACAAGTTAACAGCTGGTTTAGGGACAGTTCTATGCTGACGAATAAGGAAAGGCCACAGCAGCAATCTACGAGGCGAATCTGCTACCTACAGGCTTCCTGAAGAGCCCTGTGCAGATACTGATGCACACAACCTTCCCACGTTTCTAAAATCGCATAGTAATGGCATCTAAATTAGTCCAGCAGGTCTCCCAGTTTAAATATTGCATGAACTCCACCCTGATGACTAAGCTACTTTCTACCACTGCTAATGGCAATTTGCTGCTTTACTCCTCCCCAAATCAATTATCCTTCCTGAACATTTTAGAGCACTCAGACAAACGGTACACCTTCAGCTCTGGAATCCCAAAGACAAAGCTGAAATCCCTCCAACTTAAACATATTACACTAAAATCTGGCTATACGACAGAAATTGCCCTACGTAGGTACCCAGATGTCCTCACAAGTTAATTTCTGTCCAGTAACACACATTTTTATACTGATGAAAAAGCACATCACATTTCATGACCTTACAGTATCATCATATAAAATTTTTGAAACCCACCAACTAAACATGTTCTTAATCTAAGTTTCTTAGAAAGTGTTTTCTGCATCACCTTTACAACAATGTTTTCTCTACTCTAACCACTGAGAGCTCTGTACCCTTCTGAGCTGGAATCAGAAGAACCTTTCTAGAGTCCTAGGATGAAAAATGAGAGCCATAGCTTTGCATCCCAGCACTGTGCACAGAACCAGCTCCTGCTCTCCTTAAAATGAGGACAAGATCTGTACCTGCTCCAGTAACATAAGAGTAACCTCATTGTTTCATTCTGGGTAAACAGATTTGTAGTGATATTTCTCATTAACAAATTAAACAGCAAATAAGCAGCACCTGTAATCAAAAGATGACTAAACTCACTTCAGTCATTAACATAGATATTTGGTAGGAATAAACATTAGTATTCAAAAATCTCTCCCCACTTATTTTCCAATTTAGTCTTAAGCACCATGGTGTGAAACAAGGCAAATCTGACACTAATTACATTTCAACTTCAGCTGCAAATTATTTAGATCAAACTGTGCACATCAAACTGCAAAGCCAAGAAACAAGTTCAAGGCATTCACGGAACAAGCCCTTTACCTTTGTTTCCTTAGCACTGCTAGAACCCTTCCCCTCCATCTTCTTCTGTTTAGAAGAGGAGCTGCTTTTACTGCCGCCGCTGCTGTCCTTACTAACATTGCTGCTGGACTTCAAGGATGACGACTGGCTGACTGTCCTCTTCCGGGACCCGTGCTCTTGTTTGGAATCCTTCTGAAGGACTGGGGCAGCAGGAGATGGCAGCAGATCCTTCTCTTTAACAGCACTTGGTTTTAAAGACCTGGTCAAAATGAACACATTCAGTTTTGATTTTTATTTTTTAAAATAGAAATAAACAAAGGGATCCAGCATCACTTTTTTTTCGTTAATCAAACCCCTCCCCCCCAAAATAAAAAAACCAACAAGGTTTTTAATGTTAAACATCGCAAGCCAGATTCAGAGGAAGAGAGAGAGAATAATCACCACAGTAACTAGATGTTATGAAGCCTGGCTGAACTAGTTTGCACCATTTTATCTGTTCTGACCTGAAAACGCAGAAGGCAAGTTCTAACCATAAAACCACATCCCTCAACAGTTCTTAAAAACACCCTAACCACTGGTAATGTCAGAAATTAATGACAACGTTAGCGCCAGTCTGTCTACTGCAGACGAGTCAGTCTAACAGCTCAGAAAAAACATGGCCCAGACAGTTGCTCTCTAGAAGCCACGAGCCTTTTGGTACAGTCTTACCTTGGCTGCTGAGGACTCCAGTTGCCTAATCCTGCCTTCCCTTTTCACAGAGAACAGTACATGAAATAACTATCTATACACAGCTTTTTAAAAACCATGTTGTTGCATTTAACCAAGTGTCTTTCAGGTAACCACACTAGCAATCAAAAAAATATTAGGAGTAAAGGAAAAAACAAGGTAGACAAGCATCCGTTTTTTCTACATTTCCTAACAAATACAAAGAATGCGTTTAACTCAGAAAGACTTCGAGCATCCGCAGCCAGAAGCTGTAGCTTCTCACACATCAGTCATTTTACAAATCCAAGGGATTTTTTTTTTTCCATGACATCATTATACTAGCTGTCAGTTGTTTGATCTGAAATAGTATATCAAAGGTGAACCCTTTGTATTAGGGTTTACTTTATTTTTGTTAAATAAACAATTGTACTTAGTCAATGCTTTTGGTTACGGAAATGAATTTCCACCAACAACTAGTGGAGACTTGAAACTAAATCAGTCTGAAGAATAAGAAGCCATGAAATGTTACCCACTGATTAATAACGAGGCGTTTTGTTGTGGAGGGAGGGGAAGAAGGTAAGGGAAAGGTGGAGATGGGCATCAGTCTTCTCCTTGATCACACTGAGCCTTCAGTGCTGAAAAGACAGGCAAGATACTCACTCCCTACTGCTAGAAGTCTTGTGTCCTGATGGAGCTTTTTCTTCCAGTTTCGTTTTCTTGCTTTCACCGGCTCTGTTTTCATCCTCATTCTGAACACAGCAAACAAGAAACACATCCAGATAAATGTCTACATCTACAGCTTCACTGAGACAGTCAATTTTCATATTTAACACATTTAATTCAGTGGGCATCTTGCAGTGTACAGAATAAGACCTGCACAGGCCAAAAACATTCCCTGAAGCATCTAGCTTGTATCAAATATTTGAAAAGTGGCAGTGTCAAGTAGCTCATTTTATAACAAACATATCGCTATGAAATACCAGAAAAAATCTGCCAAAGGCTTCAGTACGAAATCAGATTTTATGCTGGGGAGGCAAACACAGGTGTCTTATGAATGCCAGAAACAGTAAAAGCCTTGAGGTCTGTAAGAGATGCTGAAGACCAGATTTTTATATAAACCCAATCCTAAAGTCAAAGGGTTTTGAGGGTACACAATCTGTGCAGCCTCCAGGAACTCAAGCTACAGTGCTAACATACCTAAAGCTACAACCTTCTGCCTTTCACGCCTCACTCCAAAAGAAAACTCCAATATTCCCTATTGTAAAGGCACAGGGATGATCAATTTATTCTACACGGAATAGGTAGATGAAGTCATCTCCTAAATTATTGAGCCACTACAGAGAGGTATGACACAGGTTACTGGGCCATATACTTAACCCCTGTAGCAAGACACTAAAAGGCTAAGAAAACAGGCAAAATTTTATTTACAATATTATTACCTGCTTATGTTTCCTTTTGCCTTTCGTAGAACTTTTGTCAGAAGGCTGCTTCTGGGATTCTCTTGCATGCTTCTCTGGCACATTTTTCTTTTCCACTTTGGGCAAATCAGCATCCTTGTAAGGCTTCCCTGGTATTCTTGATAAGAGGCTCAGGTCAATCTTCACAATAAGTGGGTACCTTTCATCAGGATCGCTGAGTGGTGAAAGAAGCTCTTTCTCTTCCATAGGAGAGAACATTCTTTGCCGAAAAAAGCTGTCATCCTCCTCCATGGAAGATTTAACAGGAGTCCTATTGCTCTCAGAGTATTTGGGTGTTTGTGATGAAGGAGGCAGGCTTTCATTTTCATCTGAATCAGAAGATGAGGTATCTGTTTCTATGAATTCCCTGGATTTCTGGGCAGATTTGCTCGAAGCCTTGTATTTCTTTTTCTCTGTTGTAGGCCGAGGGGAAGATTTGGGCTCCTTCTTTATATTAGGTTTTCTGGAACCTTTTGTGGCTGCCTTATGCCTGTTTGAAGGTATGTTTGTTGCCATGTCTACTGGGGTTTCACTTTCTATTTTAAGACCTCCTCTAGGCTCTTCAACAGATGTCTTTTCTGCTTTCTTGGGCTGCTTTTTACCCACAGTCCTCCTCTGTGTTGAGCTGTCACTCTGGGCAGGTGATTTCTGCCTGCCACGACTGCTCTCCGAGCCCTTTTGGGTGGGTTTGGAATCTCGCCCTGGTGTTGAAGAAATCGAGTCCTTGGATCCACTTTGATCAGCATACCCACTTCCTGTTCCCTGATCCCGTCCCTCTTTTTTGTAGCCTTGTGAGGATGGGATATTGCTGTCCACAGAAGAAGCTGGTGACACTTTATGTGAATTAACTTTGTTCAACCAGTTATCCAGTTGCCACTTGTTTGTTGGCGGTGGCTCTGGCTAAAAACAAATTTAAAAAAAAGCACTGTTAGATACAGTGTTACACGTGTCTTCCATCTTTTCCACTGTACTGCGCTGCAAGCCAAAGCAAGAGGTGTACCAGAACATCCGAGGTCAATAACTGATGAAAAATGCATGTAATTACAAATAGCAGTTCTCCTTTTTCCCCTCAACCAGAGGAGCTGCAATCCACAGGCAATATGTGCTGCCATGGCTTTCTGGACTAAAAGCTACTGGCTTTTAAGCTACTGTTACCATATCTTACCTCTGCATTCCAACACATAATCGAAGGTAAAAATCACCTCCAAGTCAAATAACAAATGTGTGCTTATAGAAAACATTGTTATCATATCCAATTACACGTACTTCAGCAAAAGAATACTGCACAAATGTGGAAATAATTCCACATTTGCCAGATCAACATTTTTTTTTTTTTTTAAAAAGAGGCAGAATATGTTCATTTTTTCTGCTTTTAAAACTCAGGACTAATGCCAAACCAATGAAGACAGCCCAAATGCGTGACAAATCCTACCTCAGGGGATGCACTCTGAGACGGTTCATTAGCTTCACTATCACTGGAACTGCTTTCACTTTCAGAGTCAGATCCTGAACTGCTTTCAGACCCACTATGGCTGCTCGAGTCATCCCTTGAATTATCTGCTCCTTCACTGTTATGCTGTGAAGGTTCAGAACTACTGAAAACAAAAGTGAAGAAAAATAAACAAACATTACACAGTGCACAAAGGCATCCTGGAAGTTCTTCCATTAGGAAGAAAAAAGTCTAACATTTTAACTACCATTTGCTAAAGAGTTCAACGCGGCTGCGTGCAATTCACCTTGTTCCCCTCCCCAATTCACAGCGTGGTTCGTATAATTTGCAGAATACGTGTTATTTAGCCACTGATTAAACTCTAATCACCTTTTGTTCCAATCAAACACAAACAACAGACACTGATTTTAGAAATGAGATCAAGCCAGGAGTGCTGACTGGACTGAACATCATTGCTTTACTTTCTGCGCTGCAATCCAACAGGAATGCCTACCTTCCAGGCGTGCTCCTTGGCACTGTCTTATCACAATCCTGCAATTAAGAAGAAGAGCATGAAGCTTCTAGAAGTTATTTTAGAGTTGCATATATGCAATCACGTTGCACAGTGTTGATTAAAAGTCTTAAAAATTTTAAATATTTAGCCTGAAGAGTGTTTTAATTCAGACAGACAGAAGTTTAAATTTGCCTGCCTTTTCCTTGTACAGGAAGAAAAATAAATCAGAGTTCTTTTATCCAAGTTTTTACCACAAATGTGTCATCTCAGAATCCTCTACATTCTGACAATAGTTCTGAGACTTCCTGTTTCCTCTGCTCCCCCATATCATATTTTTGAACCAGATGATACAAATTTTTACCGTGCTATTCCGGAAATGCCCTCTGTCCTATAACCTAGTTGGTTAGCTACTATCTTCAAGATTTCCATGTGAAAAAATACCAAACAGCAGAACTGAGAACAGCAAAAAATGTAGCGTGGACGACTGCTGGGTAGCACAGACCCAACAGGTATTTTTAATTCAGCACACTGAACGCCATTTCTGGCAGGTACTGCACAAAACTAATACCGACAAAGAGGAAAAAAGAGATGATAAAAATAAAGGAGCTGCTAGACTCATAGTTACAGATACAACCTGGGAGTGAGAGACACACACTGCAGCTCTTAAACCAAACAGTCGCTGCATGGAACTACTTGTGCCATGCACTCTTTAGCCAGCACAGCAGAACACGAGGGGTTCTCTCTCCAGAGGGCAGTGCATCGCTTGTGTTTTGAGGTAGGCTCTGTCCCCATTTCACATTCAGAGAAAGCCCATCTGAAATCAGCAAAGCACGAGTCTCTAGGTACTAATGGACCGTTCTCACAAAACAGATGATTTTCCCCAGAATTGCAATTTAGAATACCTGAAGTTTGCTTGAAGACTTGCTAATTGTTTTTTATATCTCAATTGCAAATCTTCCTTAAGCTGCTCAGTTTGCTGTTGGAGTACAGAACACTGCCGTAGTAACAAACTGTCAATACACTTACTATATTTTTCTGAAACTTTGGTATCTCATGAACATACCTGCTCTCCATCGCTGTCTTCACTACTGCTAAGTTTTAAGTCATCTTTCAACATACTAAGTAAGTAAAAGGGAGAAAGTGAGACAAGTTTTTCCATGTACTTTAATTACATTCAAAGCATTCTTCTATACTCCAACAAGTTATTGTTTATACTACAGAGCTGGGTGTGTGGGTGAAATCCGCAACGTTTAAGAATGGCAAATTAAGTCATTCTTTAAAGAAAACTACAGACTGCAGTACTTTGATTCCTTTGTTCATTCTGTTAAATTTAGAAAGGAATTCTGACACATTTTACTAATGCAGGGGGAGCTAAAACATCTGTGTTCAACCCCTTATATACGATGGACAGGAATACAGTTTTAAATTGAATTAAGGAATGTAAGACCAGTGACTGCTTCCTGTCTTGCGGCAAAAGCTCAACTGCTCCACATCATAAATTTTCTATTATTCTTCAAAGGTATAATTACTCTTATTTATGCTAGTCATACACACACATGCTATTTCACGACACCGAAAGTGCAGGAACACAGTGAAAACATAGTGGGGTATTTGTACTTATTTTAAAACACCTTTGATTACAAAAATAAAACATCTTACTCTGTCTGGTTCGATTCACATCTGGAGAAAGAAGATAAGAAAGGATTACAAGTCTAATACTTCTGAATTTCACAGTATAGCTGTTCTGCTTATAATCTGAAAAGAAACACCAGCCTCAAGAATCTAGTTTCCAATCTATGTTCCGCTGCTACCCTTATCAAAAGATGCATTTATCTCACTTTTTTAATGCTTTTTGAACGGAGCACAATCGCTTTATCAGAAATTCTTTTGACACAGTAAACATCTTCTGATCCCTCTTCCCATGCCCCTCACTTCTCTAATGCTCAGTGCTATCTCTAGTTCTTAGATCTTCCTGCATCCTCCAGTTCTGGAACTAGCACAGCTCTTTCACAGAGCATTGCACTGCTATGACAAAAGCAAAGCCAGATGATGAACTCCTATTGAAGTGGCTGCATATAAATGTCTGAAACCTCATGTTTTCAGGAAACTGACTCTAAGTCTATAACAAATAAATAAACAAACCACTCTTCAATTATTTTCTATTTCCTTCTCACAGATTGCATGTTTTATCTTATTAATACTGAAAAATGTACACAGACAAGCAGAAAAACTGGACTTCATTTCACAACTGCATCACAGCAAATATTAACTTAGAATACCAGGCTTTCAGAATCTGCAATCACTTTCAATAAACATACCATCAGGTGGCATGGACTTTTTTGTTTGGAAATTGTATTTAAACAGCATATAATCAATTTCCAGGTATGAATAAGGCAGAGTACAGTTAGAATCTTCCTGCTGCTTTTTATTTTTTCTTTCTGTTGTATGATCAGTGAAGCATAATATTAGGTCTCCGTACACAACTAATACAAATGTCTGTCAGTCACTTAAGAGAATGAGTAGCACAAATTTAACTGGATCCCAAACTTAGTTTACCACCTCCTCTAATAACAGAGCAGTTCCTCATCCTATTTGTGCAACAGCAACAAGCTGCTTCCAGCTGACAGCTTAGCAGTGCACACGTTTGGTAAATCCTGTTCCACCCTGCCCATTCTTATATGCTGATACCTTTCCAGTTCACAAGCCAATTCCTAAGGCCAAACTCCTGCTCAGGATCCTGTAGCTGACAAGAAAGCAGGGTAATGGAAGAAAGGCACACTGCATTTGTTACTCACACCGACCTGCCGTATTTGCCCTACTGACCCTGAAAATGGCTTGAAAACACCTTTTTTTTTTTCCTGTCAGTTAAACGTAAGCATGACAAAGAGTGTGCAAGAACTGACACATCCTAGTAAAGAAACAGTTACTTCCCAAATCTTTTAAAACTTGACTGTTATTCGAGAAATGTTTTCTCAACAGCTACTTACGATTTGGATTGATGGCCATTGGATGTTTTTGATGAAGGATTGTATCGTTCTAGAAGAAAAAAAGAAGAAAAGTTGTACAGTTTTAAACTCAGACAGCAAAACAGTCACTCCAAAGTGGCCAGAAGTAAACAGGCTTTGCTAAACAAACTCAAGAATGGCCGAGTGCACAGGAGAAAGAGGGACCAGCAGATGCCAGGTGCAGTCTCCCACACATTGACCAAGTGAGCGGAGCAGAGACAGAACACCAAGAGAAACAACTACTTTACTCAAGAAAATCTAGAAGGCTTTCTCAAATCATTGCTGTCTCAACCAACACAGGCTTAATTTCTTTCTGATGGTGTGAAAAACAGTTTTGCTTCTATCAAGGTAGGATAGAAGTGACTATCCTAAAGTAAAAGAGGATAGATCTAGATTAGATATGAGGAAGAAATTCTTTACTCAGAGTCAGGTGAGGCCCTGGCACTGCTGCCAGATTGCTGGGGGTGCCCCATCCCTGGAGGTGCCCGAGGCCGGGCTGGATGGGGCCTGGGCAGGTGGGAGGCTTAGAACTGGATGGGACCTAAGATCCCTTCCAACACAAACCATTCTATGTCTGTGAAAAATTATCTATTACCTCCTACATGCTGGGTACAGGACATCGATCAGCCTATCAAGTCTTTTTTATCTGTTTCAGCATTCCTACCCAGCTTTTTAGTGAATGAAAAGTCTTTAAATCCAGAAAGTAAACTCACAAACCAAATCCTACAGTCAGAATACATACTGATACAATCTGCTTTTCAGTTTGTCTTTTTTCTCCTTCCCTGTTCTTTAGTTCTAGTAAATTACTAAGCACAGTACAACAGAAACAAGATTTGAGGCTGCTAGAAGTTTCTCAGAAAACTGAAACAGGAGCTGAAAACTGGTTCTGTGCTTTTATCTACCCTGCCTCTGTTTACATACCTAAAGATCAGTTGCTTCCTGAATTTAAGTCTATTGGCTAGCATCATGGAATTAAGTTTTAATTTGTTTCCTTAATTCCCCACTGCATTAGGTGTTTAGATTAAGCTGATTGTGAATACCTAAGAATAAACCATTCCGCTTTTACTATTTAATCTGTTCAATCACTTTGACAGGGACAGGTGAGACTTTCGGAAGGCAACAGCACAAATCTAATTCAGTTTTGTCAGATATGTTACCTGGTTAAATGCTTCATTTCAGTAATATTCACAATCAAGATACAGTCAAAAAGGAATAAAAGATGCATTTGTCTAAAATTTGGAAATACATTCTGGGACAACACTCAGAACAATAGTAACCCTATTACTATTTGAGTTCTTGATCAGTTTTCTTTGATTTTATATCCACAAAGTGAAAGTGGACAAGAAAAAGGAGAAAATGCATTGTACTTTTTCTATTACAATATGAACACGTGCACTTTGTTGCTTTCCAGTATGCCCAGGGGTTTTCTCTGTGGGTGTTTTGTTTTCACATACAGCTATTTGCAATCAGATCAACCAGGGAAGCCTATTTTCAAGGATTAAAAAATACCAACAAATTAAAGAAACAATGCTTTTTTTTTTCCCTTTTTTATAAGATAGGAGTGAGTTGCACAATAGTTATTAACTTTCTAGTTCTCAACAAGAAGCCACAAATAAACTCAAGTGTTTGTTGCGCAGGTCTTGAGAAAGCAGGGACAAGCTTTACGTACAATCCATTCCATCACCAGTCTGGAGAGTCTCATTCTCTAACAGCCTGACTTCTTCAGGGATACTAAGAATACTCAACCGTAACAAAAACACTACAGATATGAAAGGAAGTTTAATATACTTACTCTGTTCTCCAGTGCCAAAACTGGACTGTTGAGAGTCCTAAGGGAATAAAAGATCACAGGAGTTTTTTCAAAGGGCATTTTAACATATCAAAAATCATGCCATAATCAAGCTCTTGTTCTGACTTTAAAGGATGGTACCTATCCTTTAAAAAAAAAAAAAAACAAAAAAAACAGCGCAAAACAAAACCAACACCCACTCCCAAAGAAAAACCAACACACTAAAAACAAAACCCAGCAGCAACAACCAACCAGAAACAGGGAGCCTTCATCTGGGCCCAAGCTGCCTTCACCAGCCACAATGGAGCAGCGAGCACATGGAGGAGTACCTCAGATTCCTCACCCTTAGCTCATCTGCCCCATCCAACCCTGCCTGCTTGGTTTGAAGAAGGGCCACATGCAGCTCTCACACACAGTACCTGAATCTCCAGAATCTCTATGTAACTTCTGCAGACCCTATCTTCCCACACATTTAGCAGAGAGAGGAGCTGCTTGGCACCCTTCTCTTTCTTTTCCTCATGAACGGAAAAGCGTGGCTGTTAGTTTTACATGTTTTCTTTCAAATTCTTTTCTCTGTGTTTATCTTTTTCAGACACATACAGGATCTCAGTGGACGAGGAGTGATCCTGTAACATAGTAATGCAAGAAATCCCAGGGACAAAAGAACACGTGAGAGAATGAAGCTTCAAATCTGAGCGGCCCTGCCTGACCGCTGCGTCCCCTTCTCACTATGGCTCTGCACAAGATCCTGGGTGCAGCTGGATCGTTTCCCTTTCTCACTCTCACCCCTCTGTCCGATCTAGAGTCAAATCCTCATGTAACTGGGCAACCTGGCTGGACAAAAGCCAATGGACAGTGATATATACCTGCCTTGATACATAATGGATTTGTTGTCTACGAATCTACCCTTGAAAGATGAAGCCTTGCCAACGCCAGCACCGGCATGACCAGCACTGGCATAGGAATGGTATTCCTATGCCAGAAAACCCAATTCTGCCTCCTGAAACATAGTACATTATCAAACACTTGAAACATTAAAATATTTTTTTTTAATAAACAAATATGCAGAAGGTATCGAGTTACCGAAAACCTACTTCTAAGCTAGTGTGCCACTTTAAAATAGGACCTTCCTGACCTCCTTTTGAAATGAGGACAAATGCTGACCTTCTGCACAAAAAGGGAGACTATTTGAGTCAGTTCACCAAGCTGACAGACGTACTCTGCGACAGTGAATGGCAGGAGCTTGGGGCACAGCTGCGCACCAGTCTTCTGAAACAGCCAGCTCCGTGATGTGATGCAGTTACACATGCAATTTCCAAATGTAACTTTATAAACACACAAAAGCTCTACATGGCAAGGTATACTTACATATATCTAACTTCCTTTAATGTTTTTATTTCCAAAGTGGCAGCCGTTGAAGTAATGCTTCAAATGAGCATTTTGTCAGTGGTACAGAGAAAGAGCGTAACAATTTACTCAAAAACAAAACTTGTTAGAGAACTTTAAGATGTTTCAAATGCCCCTCATCTTTACTGATTGAATGAAGAGACATTAAAGTTAACCTATGCTTAAACTGCAAAGTCAAGATCAAGTTGGAGAAAAGTCTGTCTTTCAACAGAAAGCAAAAGCTATACTCCCTTCAGAATAAAAACTGATTTTTATCTTTCACATGGGTTCAACAAGTGCAAGCATGATTCCTCAGCTTCCTTTTTCCTGTCAACTTCGGCAAGTAGACAAGACTGATAAAACATAAGTCAAAAAAAAAAGAGACCCTACAGAAATCAGAATACCACATATGCAGAACAACTGTACTGTGCTAAGCACAGGATGAGAAACTGGCACCATTCTCACCAGTACACATACCATAAATTCTGCAGAAAGCATCTGCCTCAATGCTCACTTCAGCCAACTTCCTATTTCTAAGGCAGTATTCCAGTTAAATGCACTTTAATGAGGTGTTATGTTTAAACGTGCAACTTCTTCCAAATAACTTGCCATCTATTTTGCCTTTCAATACATACATCTTTCAGAAACTCAGAGATTAATAAAGAAACAAATAGGAATATCTATCTCTTCAAGTCCAATTTCTTTAGAAAGAAGAAATAAAGAACATTTTAAAGGAAATAAATGCTTTTCACAGAAGCACAGCAGACTGCTGCGGTTAGGTGGAGAAGACACTTCAGCAGGTAACAAAATCACTGCTTGCACTCTGGCACAAAATGGTGATGAGAAGAATGCTTCACAGCCAGTTAGAATGGTAGTTAGGTATGGAATTCTTATTTGTCCATTTTTGGTTTGGCTGTAGTCCAGGTTGTGGCGAATAGGACCCATTTCCACTCAATGTCTGAGAACCAGGTCAGATCTCATTTTTATTTCTCAAAAGAAAGTTTCTGGATTACAAGGGATCGACACAACTGACCACCGCCTTCACAATGACTTCAGCACAGGGCACAGAGTGAGCAAACCTGGAGACACAATCCACCTCTTCAAAGATGTCTGTAGCTCACTGCTCAGGTATGCAGCTACAAAAGCTGTCAGTGACGCCACGCTCCTTCCTTTGCGATGGAAAGCTTCCACCCCCTAAGAAACAGCTGGATTTTTGAATATATTTTACAAACACGCCAGTCCTCCTGCTCTGGAGTTTTTGACTGTGAGCCCATGGCTTTAAAGAGACTTACATAGGATAAAATTATAGAGTGTTAGGTCATCGGATAACATTTTTTAATCAAGAGTCAGGAATCTAACTGTTTTTCACAGCCTCCATAAAACTTTTCATGACCTATTTTCATGAAGTTTTATCTTCTGATTCAAAGACTTCCTGATAATTATAGGATATATTTATAGTAATGCAGACAGGCCCCTGTCGGGATTTTGGGTCCCTGCAAACCACTCTCTGCACATAGGGAAAATGATCTGATGCCAACAATCTTACACATAAAATCGACCCGTCCACCAAAACGAGCCTAATTTTTTACGTGCAGGCAAAACATACCAGACTTCTGCACACGAGAGGAATGCTGTGAAACACTGCAGCGTATAACTTGTAAATAAATAGAATATTAAAGAGAATGAGATTTTCTAGAACGGTATGGCTTGATTAAAGTAAACCAATGCTGCGTTCAGCTCTCTGAATTCTGTTCCGGGTCTGGGCTGTACAAGCCTACGGCTCACTAACTTGCTGGAATTCTGAGAAATCCCGCTGCCAAGAATGACAGAGGGGAGAAGGCAGAGGAAATTACAGACTTTGGAAATAGAGAATTTGACAAAGTTCCATGGCTAAGATGTGCAGCCACAAAATAAAAAAGCTGGCAAAAAGTCGAAAGACTCAGGGCAGCCATAAATGGAATTTTTTTGCAGACTTAGTGAAGAAACACAATCCAGGTTGACGGATTCAAAAAGAAAAACACTGCCTCCCTTTTGCATTCAGATGTCAACAAGGCTGTACAACCTTAAGTAGTTCCTCTCTGCATCACAAAGGCCTAGGTATTTCTGCACACCTCCTTTCCCCCCCAAGTCAAATAGAGGCACTGAGAGAAGAATGCTGACAACACAGCCTGGTGACACCACGACTGTCCATAGCTCTGGGCTATCCAGCCCTGAACCTCCCATCAGCCTGTGGGAGTTTGGTGGAAGTGCACTTACAACACCCAGCCTGGAACCTCTGGCCAAAAAGTAACTGTGAGCTGTAGTCGGAGCTGTTTGGAAAGCTGTATTCACCCACTGCTCTCCTGGGTAAAGCACACAGCTTCAACATTTCTCCCTGCCAAGGAAACTTAAAAGGCGCTCACAAGAGAACATTTTCTTATGGCCAACCCATCAAAACTACAGAACACCTTTCTTTTCGATCTAGATTGTTATAAAGAGTAATTCAACATACTTGTTTTCTGTTTTAGAGCTGATTTTCAAACACAAGAAAAGGAAAGTAAATTCAAAAACATCTTCATGTTAAGAAGACTAGAAAGCTGATGTCAAAGCATTTGTGTAAACAACACAATCTGTTTAGGCAGATTTCATTAGAGATCTCAGGGAGAAAATCTTAAAATAGTACTTCACTGAATGGTTTGGGGAATAATTTGGATCAAACAGGAAACTGAGAGCAGTTAAATGGTGCTTTAGAACAGCAATCTGGTCAGGAAAAGGGGAGTCTTCATGATTAGGAAGGTAACTTTTAAAACACAACCATCGTAGCATCTGCAATCTGGCATCACGCCAAAGTAGGCAACCCATTTCAGAGATATGTTGAGTCTTGAGAAGAATTACATTCTCAAGTTAAACCAACTGCTGGTAATCAGTAGATACAGGAAACAAAACATGATTTCATAAATTAGTCAGCTACCTCAAACCAAACTGTACTTGCTAAAGTCGCTACCCACACCTATCTCCCCTGCACACTCAGCAGCCGACAAAATAGTTCAGATTACAGAGCCACACTTCAAGGCAAACAATCACTGATGCCAGTCTGACTGAAAACACTGCTGCTGAGGGTGCAAGACTCAGCCCCTGCGACAGGGCAAGCAGCTGAGAGCTAGAAGGAGGAGAATGAACCCTTCCTCAGAGCCATCAGCTCAAGCAGGTCTCCTGGAAATATGCCCACACTGCCAACAGCAGCAAAAAGCAACCTCCTTCAAATTAATAGCTTAAACACTTCAGTAGTTACTAAGCACATGAGAAGCTAGGAAGGCATCTTTCAGGGCATGAGATCACAAAATTTCTTTAGCAAAGTGTCTGATTTTAAAACTTTTAATGCTTTTTTTGTAGTTGAAGATATAAGATCTAACAGAATTATTAAGGGACTTCAAAATTATAAAGAAAGTTCAGTTTAAGCAGAAAAGTACATTTACATTTCTTAGTATTTACCACTGCTTGCCAGATAGAGGTAAGCAGTGCTTGCTTCTGCACACAATGGTGCAAAGTATTTCCCAGAGAAAAAGGCTCCGTGGCATTTTGAAACTTCAGAATTACCTGAAAGAAGGTTTGAATTTATGAAACAAAATTTTAATGTAAAAAGGAAAGCTATCCAATATGTGTCTTGGCAATCCACTGTATGTGTGTAAACCAGAGGAAAAAAATGACATTCTTTGTAAGAATGACAATGTTGTGAAGCAACATGAAGAGATGCAAGGTACTGAAACAAACTCAGAACTATAGAGAATTCAATTTAAAAGAGTTCCAAAATCTTGACCTTTAACAGGAGCTACTCTTCTAGCAGCGTTCAGTATTGACTACAGCACTGACCTTTGTTGGAAAAGGAAATTTTGATGGTTCAGTTTTGCATGGTGTATGAATAGCAGTCAGCGGAGGAGGCCAAGAATGGGTCATCTCCTGTCACCAGAACAAAAAAGAAAAGCTATTAGCAAAGCAAAAGCCCAAAGATTTCAGGTTACAATCCTGATTCTAATGGTAACTCTCTCTCCCAATTTTCAGTTCCTTGCTCATAGTACACTAAGCTTTATATTCAAATCTTAATTTCCCAAATGTATGATGAAGATTTTGCACAAAAATGTTTCTACCCATGAAAACAGATAGTTAAGACGTAGCAACAAAACAAGAAGAAAGGCACAAATCAACGAAATCGGTTTGCCTGAACAGAAACTGAAGTCTGATCACTTCAGGCTGCGAAGAGTGTATGTGAGATAAAGGGTAAAAAGAAGAAACCTGGAAAAGGGAAGCACAGAAAGTTTGAAGACAAAAGTGAAAATCAAATGCCTGAAGCTGGAAAGTAAGCATCTTGTGATCACTCAGAGCATCTCCAAGAACTGTGAAGCACTGAAGATCAGAGCAAGTCAGTTATGGAAATGCTCACGGGGCATCCAGTAACACCTCTGTGATAGCAGACATTGAACAGGGGTCACACGAGGGGTAAAAAGACTTGAGAAAATAACATAGGTAGAGAAGAAGGGTCTGCTGCTGGGTAGAAAAAAATATTATAACCTAAATTGATACTGCAATGTAAGGACTCTGCTTCGGTGGAAGAAATGGTTAATTCTGGGTAGATTAGCAGAGGGCTGGGATAGAAGAAAAGCAATTCAGTGAGGATATCCAGGAGATGAGTACGCCCAGCACGCACAGTTCTGCTTCCAGTGTTCCCCAGTCTACCTGCTTTAGAGGATTAACTGAGGAGTCCTCCTGTAACGACTGGCAGTCAAGCCAATTTGAAAGGTACTAATCCACTGCAGAGTACTTTCCACCTCCTTAGCAACGTTTGTGTATTCAATAAATAAGTTATGAACAAAAGCACAGAGAACTTACTTTTAGAATTTCATCCACGCAGCTCACATCACCAGATGCTGATGCCTAGAAATCAAAACTCAAGATTAACGTCTCCTAAAGAAGATTTTCTTTAAAAGATCCCTGGGGTATGAAGCAGTTAAAAATAAACTTCGGTCCTTATCATCATTCATCTAGACTCTATATAGATACAAACAGATCTTGTTAATTCTTTTCAGCAACATCAATTTTAATATCAGATAGATTCAAATTTTTACAGGATGAGTCACATCCAGTTATGAAAAGCAAATAGATCAGGATCTATAAAACTGCCACAATAATCTCTTACTTTTCGCTTGACAGTTAAAGTGATCTTAGGCAGTCATGGATATTAAAAACTTCTGGAGAGAGGGAAGAAGAGTCATAGCTTTCGATCATTCCCGGGAGGAAGAGACTGTAAAATATCTGAACTCAAATGGATGACCATAAATATGCAGTAATGGCAAACTGCATTATGAAGTAGAACACAGATTACAGCATGAAACTAGAAACAGCAGTAACTACGAAACTATAAATCTTTTGCATCCTTGACACTACAAACAGAAAGGAAGCAAAGTTGCTGTATGTTTTACTGCACCAACGTCAGCATATCAAGTCTTTCAGAATATGGAAATAATTTATTCTTCAACTTTCCTTACCTGCTTCCTGGATCTTATCTTGCTCTTTATTGAAATTCCAGGAAGAAATGTGGGTTTTTTTTCTAGCTACAATTCAAACAGTGGAAGATGCAATGACATTTTATTATTAAGTAAGGCACTCTCCTTGTATGTGAGCTGTGGCCAGTGTCTGTACAGTGTTCTGTATTCAGCATACCTGATGAGAGGTCTGAACCTTTTTCAATTTGGCATGCTCTGGGGCTAGCTTATTTTGCTTAGGCGAAGCTATCTATAAATTACTACATTCTTCTAGTGAAAATCTGAGCTAGGCAGATGGTATCACTTGTCTAAGACAACATGGCTCCCGGTAAAGACAATACATGCATACAGGTTGTCAAAATACCTGTGAGTATCCTAGTATTTTACCAACTTCTAACTATAATTTAAAGTACTCCAGGAAAACTTGTTTGTCTGGGTTAGGTTAGCCCTTCTCAGTACATCTTACAGGATTTGTTTAACAAGAATCACAATATCTGTATGAAAGAAGCATTTGTGCACTCCCCAGTGAAAATACAGGTCTTCGCTGTGAAAGTTTAAGATGCTCTAGCTAACAAAAAATAAAATTAACTATAAACTAAGCTTTAGTTAGGTAGATTGAGATTTTAAAGAAGCTGGCAAATCCCAGCCCAAAGGGATTCGCATTCAAGAATCCAGTAAATAGACAGCAACTTACATCGAGTGGTTGAGAAGGTATTTTCAGCTTGGTTAGATGTGCTTTGCTGCTGGGCTTCAGCTCATTCACACCGCTGCTGTGAGTCTGACTGCTGTAGTGTTCAGAGGATAACTTTGGTTCCATGGATTCCTGCCCATCCATCGGCCTTACATAAGCAGTGGGTTTTTGTAACATTGAACTGGACTTGGACATTAGCGAAGGTGGAAAAGACTGATTAGAGTGCTGTCCACTTGAAAATGAGGGTACACGTGAAGGAGAGTCCCAGTTGGCATCCGGATCCCGGGGAGATTTTGAGCGCTGATGTTCTTTGCTGTGATGATCGCTTCCATGAGATCTCGAATGGCTGGAGCTTAATGAAGAAACAGCAGGTGGTTTCCCAGGGCTGGAAGAACGGGATTTGGAGTGTTCCGATCCATGCTGGTTTTTTTTGCGACTGCTGCTGCTACTGTAAGAGTCACGGTCATGCCTCTGGCCACTACTGCTAGTGTTATTGCCACTGCCACGCTGACTGCTGTGGCCGCTCTGTAAACCCGAGGACCGTTTCTGAGATTGTGAGGAAGTGCTAGGTGCCGGTCCTACAGGAGTCCATTTGCTACTCTGATGCGAACTAGTATTATGTCTCTGATCACCAAAGAAACTTTGGTTTGATTTTTCATCTGCTGTTGATGGTACAGTAGGTTTGGGAATTCCAACGAGCTTTGGTAGCGATCTGTCTCCTATAAGATCATCCATTTCATCATAATTACCAAGCATGCTCTGAATGCGACTAGATAATTTGTCTTCTTTGCTGGTCTGTGGAAATCATTAAAAAAATGCAAATGCAAAACACAGCTTTAAAAGTCACAACTTCATTTTCAGTTAATTGACTTGACAACTATTGTAGTTAATCTAAATTTCAAGGCTAAGATCATGGCTAACATCCAATTCTTCTTTTGCTAGTGTTTCCAATTCCCAGTTTTTGTTCTTTAAGCAGTAATTTCACCCCCCTGTGGCATGCAGAAAAGATGTACTTCAGCAGCACTTATCCTTTTCTTATGCTGATCTCTAATTACTGAAAAATCACATTGGCATTTTTCATTTTCCCCGCCCTGTTCAGGTGATAGGCCGTCGCTCCTGGTATGAACTGACTGCCCACAGTTACCCATAATACCAGAGCCACTATAAGGAACAGAGATTCCCCCATCATTGAGTCCCATGTTCCAAAACCTTCTAACATTATAAAAACAGCACCAGCGTACACTCACACCAGCTCAGAAAGATGGCAGATAACCTGTCCAACTTCCCCAGTGACAGAAACTCACCGTAAGGGTCAGCAGTTCTACTGAGTTATTTCTATTTGACTGACTGAAAAGTGGAAGACATTTGTTTTCAAAATCTGTTTCTGATCTTTATTTTTTTTAATTAATCCTTATCCTTTCCTTTTCATGTTGAATTCTTTAATGCTGAAAAGCCAACTAACTTAAAAAGTAGTAAACATCTGACTGTCCACTTCTAACAAAGAAGTAACTAACAGCTCTATTAAAATCTTTGATCAAGTTTAACACTAAGTGCAACTTGGCCCAGCTACCATTTTCTCATTTTATTTCTCATGGTCTACAAAGTATCTGTGAAGGAGATTTATCCTTCAGCCCGGGAAGACACAAAAATACCCAGGCCACAGCACTCATAGAAAAACATTCCTTTCAGTATTGGTACATTACAGAGACAGGAGAAAGGAAGCAAACCAAGATGTCAGCCGTATCTATTTATCAAAGACTACCAGAGGCTGAATGAAAGAACTGCCAGTAGCAAATAAAACATCGCTTGGTGTGTGTTCTTCTGTATACATGCCCCTTCAACACTGGTCTCTTGATTGCACATCAAATAAGATCTCGAATAGAGATCCAGCCCTAATTACCACCATCTTAGCAGACACATCAGTCCATAGAAAATAATGGCAAAATCCCTACAGTCATAGAAGGTAAGGAAAAGGAACAAAATACTTTGAAAAACTTTACTCTCATTTTGACAGTTTATAGAAAGAAAGCCAAATAAACTTAATTGCTTTTACTGATGTCCAATTCATACTTATCTTCTAAAAAATGAAGCTGCTGTTGAAGTCAATAGAGTTTTTAGTCCCATACATTAGAAGGTAAAGGAAACAGGCAAAAGCAAGTAGTCACACAAGGGAAAAATATTAATTAAATGATCTGAAGGTCTCTATATCTTAAACCCCTAAGACAAATAGTCACAGTGACCCAATTCTCCCCAACCAACCACAGCAATGCAATTTGTTCTCTCTCTCTGTCCACCTTTTTCTCCCTCAAAACTTTCTCTTTTCCTTGAGAGGCACACATAGAGAATTACAGCTGACTTCAAATAAATGGACACAGCACTTTGCAAACCCAGTTTTGTTATCTTCTTATATTCTGATTCTTATTCTGGGCAAAGAAAGTGGATGTACTTAATCTGCAGCCAAATTCTAGGCCTCCAGCCAACTTTCAACAAGGGTTTTAAGTAGTAGTTCCATACAGCACCACTTAAAGTTGACCAGGAATAGTTGAAACAACACTAACCAGTGCTTCTAAGAACGTATTGGTGAGCTGCATGCAAGACTTTAAGAACTGCAGACACCGTCACCTTAAAGTCTATAATGTATTGGTTGTATAAAGTTTTACTTAATAGTAAAATAATATCAGCTTAACCTCACCACTCAGTTATGTAATTTTTAATTGGTATTTATACTGGAATAACTCTTGTTGCCAACACAGTTATAGGAGTTCTTTCCTGAAAAACCAGTTGGGTTTTTTGTGTTGTTTCTTTTTCATCCCCCAGATCAGGTTTACTGTATCCCAACCAGCTTTACTTAGCTTCATACTTGTGGGATTTCGTTAACAGCAAAGTGAAGGGAGGACATGAATCAATCAGCCACTCCACAACTTTCCTCCTGCAGGAGAAAAGTCTTCAGTCACAATGTTTGACCTCTTGCAAACAAAACTGTGATAAGGGAATGGTTTTGTTTTCAAAACGAGTTTTTTAAAAAAATAAATTATATTGTCTCATTATCCCTTTTCTCACTTCCTTCAGAACAGTCCCTGGTTCATCAGCATTAGTACAAATCTGCCTGTGGAGCTGGTTAGCAACTGTCCATGCTTAGTTTCAATACTTGCTTAAAAGCTGGTTAAGGTGACAACTGGGACCTAAAAAGATTTCGGATGAAAATACATTTAAAATACATATTTCCATGCAATTTCTGCTACCAAAAAAAAAAAAAAAGCATTTGTAAAAATGGCATAAACTCACAACTTTGTATGGTTCAGCAAAGAGAGGAGAGTTAGGCGGAAAGGCTTCTTCACCCTGCTGTATTTCTTGATTTCGCCTTTCCCTTTCTTTCATACGCAGCACATTTCGGTCTTCACGGTTCATGTTGCTGCAAAAAACAACAGACAATTTCCTGATCACAGAAGGAAAGAGGAGGGATGGAAGCACACAGTTACCCCGTGCCTGTTTTGCTAAGGTAAGAAGCCCCGGCTGACTGCAGCTCCTCCAAACTGAGAAGTTTGTCCAGCTTAAAACATTTCACATTCAGAGCAGCTATAACCCACAACCTATAACCCACAGCTAGCCTCTATTTCTAACAGGGACAGTTCATGCCGTTAAATAAATAAATCCCAGAGTCCTCAGGCAAATAACTGGAAGCTGGAGCCTTCAGCTTAGTTGGCACCGTGATGCAGCAGTCAGAGCTGAGGGTTTGTCCGAGTTCCAGGAAATCCGGAAGGATCGCCCCTTTCTTAGCCCAACAGACAGCACGCATCACTTCACAGTATTCTCCTACTGCAAAAGTGCTCATCAGAAAAATAGAAATCTCACATATTACAAATCTTCCTTGGAAGTTTGGTCTTGCTGCTTGCGTTAACAGCAATGTGTCCAATTGTAGCAACACAAAAATAATAAAAAAAAAAAGTCAGAAATTATTTCCTTCGAGCTTCATAAAGCACCAGGACTTCTAGGAGTAAACAAAAAAGGGATAAATAAGGTCTCTAGCTCTTTTTACGTGCCATACTATAGTTCACATCAGAAGAATTAAAAAAATGCCTTCCTGATCTACAAAATTACAGTAGGTGCTTCCAGAACATAAATACTTTTCCAATTTAAGTGTAGAATGAAAAAGGTGTCTGCTTAGAAAGTCATTATTTCATGTTTTCAGACAGCTGCCTGAATATTAAAAATACAACATCATAAGCCTGCTACAGAGTTAATGTGAAAGCTCTACAAAACCAGCTCTTCCATTCTAGGCAGAGCTTCCAGCTACCACTCAGCTTTTTAAAAAACATTATTTGTTCTTTTCACCTTAATTTCATTTTAGCCTTTCACTGCAATCCCTTACTCACTTGGCTTCATTTTCTCTGCTACTCTCATTATAAAAAAAATCCACAAGGACATCAAAACCAGAAGAAATCCCCAGTGTAAGTTTAAACACTCGATGCTTTAGGGTGTGAGTTTGTTGCACTTCCCTGGAATATTTGCACTGTAAACAAGGTAAAAGCATCAGCATAATCCAACCTGATGCTGATATAAAGCCTGGGAATGCGCTAACTTTTAACGTGCATCTGAAAACCACTTCTCCAATTGTGCTAAAATCAGCTGAACTCATGCAACTGCAAGTGAACTCAAGTCTGCCTGCTGAGAGAGGGACCTGTACACTGCAATGCGGCCAAACTACCAAAATAATGTTCACAGTAGTGGCAAAATGTAAACCTGCTTTGAAAGTTGGAGGTAAAAAAGCTTTGTTTTCTCCTTCAGATTTCTTGTATATGCAAGATTTAAAGAGAAACAAATGTCAGACTTAATTATAGATAGTGACCTGTTAAAGCCAACCGTTAGGACCTATGCCATTTTACTATTGAAGGCAAAATGTCAGGCAGGGAACAGGAGTATCCTGACCTACCCCGAGTAGCTCCTTCACATAAAAGCATTAAGGCTGTGAATCACATGCAGCTATCCCTTTAGAAGATTGCAATTAAGAAATTTACATCTACCCCTACACTTTCCAAGTAGAGAGCTAAATTTTAACACCAGGATCTTCACTAGCTCTTACAGAGACAAGCATCGCCTTTCAAAACCTTATCAACGTCTGTTGCAACTCTTTGGGCTGAGGAAACACACTCAGCATCGGTAACAACGCTGTCACACAACAGAACATTAGCAGGGACTCGGTCGAGATCAGAGCTGGAGCAAAACCAGAGCTAATCTGACTCTATCTGCCAGCTCAATGCAAAATTAGTCATCCAAAATATTAAATCAGTCAAGTGCTCTCCTTAGCACTCATCCCTAGCCTCCTTTAGCACACAGCAAGTGGTAAATACCTTCAGGAGCAGTCAGCTGGACTGCATGGGGACTGCGGGTAGGTTTACCTTTTATTTTGTTATGGAGGAAGGAAGGGAGGGGAATCGGTGATTTGAATGTGATTCAAATTAGACTTCTTGATCTACTCTTCTAGATCTCTACACGGAGATATTTAAAGCTCCTACGGTGTGTCCTAAGCTATTAAAATCACACCAGTATTAAATATGTAAATAAATGAGTTCAGCGTGTGTTGATTTGGTGGGCTCTAACACTGTATTTGGGACAATTTTTTCGGTCACATTTATCCCTTACACAGCCCTAAAACAACAGAACACAACTTTGCCTTTGTTCAGGAAAAATAAGCAGTGGTGGTACCCTGAAAAGCAAACGACTACGGCATGCCTAGTAAATCAATACTGCTAGCAATTAACTTCAGCCTAAAGGAATTGCAAAAGCGAGTCTTCAGAACACATGTAATTACGTCCATCTTTTGCAGCCTGCTATCCAAAAATACATTGCTGTCATTGAGGGCGGTGAGGCCTGGCAATGCTGCCCAGAGCTGTGGGTGCCCAGGGCTGGCTGCATGGGCCCAGGGCAGCCTGAGTTGGGGGGCAGCCAGCCTGCTCCCACCCCCCAGGGCTCAGGCTTCTCCTGAAGGGGGGTAACAGCTGCCAAACCCCCGCCTCCCCGACCCACCCCCACAAGGGCACCGCAGCTCTCTGCTCCTCCCTCCCTGCACGCCAGGCCTGGAAGCAGAAGACAAGAACTCTTTGCTTTGTACCTGCTGCTATAAACAGGATCCTGCTATAATTTCCCTTTCCCTCTTCCTGGGAGGCCTGAGCGAATGTGAGAACTCCTAGCAGGAGCAGAGCCAGGCTAAGGGAGGCAAAACTAACGCCCCGCTGCAAGGACCAAAGTCACCTTAATATCCATATCTGGGGAAAGAAAAGTGCAAAAATTAAAAGAAATTAGAAAACACACCTAAAGTACAGCACAGCATTTCCATTTTCGAAGTCTAACTCTCCGTGCTTTAGCCATTATTTTTGCACGCAGGTAGCCACGCTGTACTCTGCATTGTGCACTTAGAACGTGATCTCAGCACGGAACTGAGCGCATCCAAATGTTGTGCCTCTCTTCTCCAGCTCAATTTGAAGAGTCGAAAGAAAGCAAGCACTTCAAGCAGGAAATTCACAGAAACGTCTGATACCAAACTCATTTCTGTTTATTCTTTACACACTGTTGACTGCTGATCTAAACGTACGGAGCAGAGTGCGATTCAAATCACCCATACTAGAAACGTTTTCATTTCTGATAAAGCTGGTTTGGTGCTGCTGCTCGCCCCAGCCCAAGCAGGCCGTGGCCTTGGCAGTGGCTCACTCAAGCAATTACAACCTTGGACGCTCCAAGCAGCATTACAGAACTGCAGCGCTGCTCCGCCCTGCCCACCTCCCTTCCCACCGCTCCAGCTCCGGGGTGTCAGGACCAAGCCCATGTATGGGAATTCTGGATCACGTTCCCAGTTTAGAAAAAAAAAAAAAAAAAAAAAGCCACCCACGCATCACCGAAGTTTTAGCAGCAGCGCAGTTATGGAACAGGGCGTCTCGGCCAAGCGCTGGGTAAGGGGCAGGATGACCAGCCTGCCCTCTCGTGCCCCCGAACCACCTCAGGCACCAAAGAGCTGTCCTCACACGAGCTCAGCAGCACCGGGAGCCTCCCCACGCAGCACACAACAAGAGTCCCGAAGCCACGGCACTGCTGGATCTTCAGAGCGTGTTTACAGCACCCTGACTTCCTCTGTGACATCCTCATTTATCGCGAGGGCTTCCCCCCCCCCCCCATCTGAATGGGCTGCATAAGCAATAGAAATCAAACAGCTCACTTATCCCGTACCGGCTAATGGGCTGTGCTGAACACCAATTTTGTTTGACAACGTCTGGTCGTGAATGATAAAGAGTGTTCAGAGAGAACAGGGAACAAACACACGACGTGCAGCACTTCTGCGGGACACACCCGGCGGCACGACGCGCACGCAGCTCCCACCATGGCTCTTCCAAGAAACCGAGCTGGAAATCCTGTTTATAACAAGGAACGATGTGTTTTCACAAAGCACTTAAAAAATGCCAGGAACTGCTCCGATGCCGCGTCCAGCTCCCTCCCAGAGATACCTGTTACTTATTTCGAGTATTTCTGAGCTCGTACCACGAGCGGCAGTCAGCATCTCAGGAACTGCCCATCCTCCCAGCTCACGCATCCAGTATGGCATCGTTATTATGCCGGTCACTAGCACCACACAAACAACCCCCAAATGCTACTCTGTCCGTTCAATAAGTACTCACACTAGAGCAGTAAAAAAATGAAGAACTTTAGTAAAATAAACAACAAACAGAAAAACCCTGCTCCACAACAACAACAAAGCAAACACAGAAACACCGACGCACAAAACAGTAAAACACTCGGAAGTCGTCACTACCATTGCAATACTTACCAAACAGAAGTGAACACGTACTCTTAACTTACAGCTTTCTACGCTACAGCAATGAAAAAGAGAACTGCTGAAAAAACCCACAAAACGTTTCTTACAAAAGTGCTCCAGCCCTGCACGGAGCAGCACAAACTCCAGGTGAAGTTTAAGGATAACCACAATCTCACAAGTACAGAAGCACGACAACCACCCAAGCAGCCTTTGCTGAGTTTGGTAACCCTAAAATAAGAATTGACAGAGAATTTAAATGATATCCATGTGTTAAGGAGCAGTTAAAAAAAAAAAAAAGCTTTCAAAGGAATGAAGGGTTCCATTTTACTTCTCTCCCTCGCACCTTTCAACACAATGGCTGAGGTTTTCCATCAGCTCTAGTTAATACAGCACTGGCATTCTGCTGCAAGGGAGGGGTATTTAGCTTGGGATGGCTCCAACTGCAAATGTTATCTGCTCAACAGGAGGAAAGGTTGACTAAGCCAGAAGTGCTCTGCAGTTAGAGCTCAGTATCTATCTATTCGTGGTAGGCACACACACAGTGAGGGCACCAGTGTGCCTGAACCATAACCTCGTTTGGCTACTTTGATGAGAATGAAGATTTCCTTGTTTGTTTTTAAAACATAATCCCATTTCTAATAGAGATATCTCTTCTTTCGAAGTTTTGTCAGAAGGTCTGTGTTACTGGTAAGAAAAAAAAAATATATATATATATATAAATACAACTGTTCTGGTAATACAATGCAAATATAGACCAGATTTTCACCATTTAGATAAATTCAAATGTTTCTAATGTTTAACTATCCTGTACTTCGCAACAGTGAGATGATAAAGTACTGTAAGAGCTGAACACCTTTGTACATACAGTAAGGGTGGCAGAGCTTTAAAAAAAAAAAAAGAAGGAAAAAAGTTGCCTTAGGTTAGGTTAATGTTTGATGAGAACTACCAGGGAGGGAAGGGCGAGCAGTTTGCTACAGGGCACTACTCCTTCCTGATCAGCTCTGAAACTGCAGAAATCCCCATGAAAGTACAATATGCCTGGACTTGCCACTGTTTCTCAGACAGAGAACACAAATCCTTCACCACTCTTAGCTAAGGAAAACTTCTCTGCACTTTTATAGGAGCAGCTTGTTAATTCCAATGTCCCAGCCAAGTGAAGATGCAGGTAATTACATCCTGCTCCTCAGTGCTGGCTGCCAGATTCCTCTCTCCAGTCCGTAACATTGTATTAGATTACCCAAGTATCAAATAGCTAGCACCTTCTATTTGAGAAAGTACCACACTTCAATGATGGATAAAAGAACTATCATGATGATTTGTAACTCAGCGCTGACTACAAAAAAAGGACTTGGAGATCCTTTAGAACTAAAGAGCCTCTGTAAGCACAATGTGTTTCATTAGACAAGTTCAGGTGAGAGATGGATGTGTTATTCATCACACCCAAGATCCAGCACGTAGATGCTAAGATAATATTTTGATTAAGGTAAGCAGCCAGCAACCGAATTTTAGAACCCAAATAAAACAGGAAACTTCTAATTTCAGCAGCTTCAGCAGCAGAGCTCATTTAAAAACAAGTTTTAAGTCGTTCTCTAAAGCATACTACTAAAACAGCCAAAAAATGTTTACATCCTTGAATTTACTGAAGGGTTAAGAGAGCTCAAACCACTCCTTTAAAACATCTCAATATTCTGTGCAACAGTATTACTGGGCAACGAAAACATCTGGGCCCACTACCGCTCCTTCCCCTGGATTAACCTTACACAGTCGTCAGTTCTATTTTGTGTCACTGTCGAGGACAAGCTCTAAGAACAAAGCAATGATTGCAGCTCATTCTCGGCTCAGCAAAGCACCCACGAAGGGACTGCACATCAGCAGCCAGACTCTTGCACGAGGCTGGCAGCCAGAGTCCAAAGCGCTGCTAGAAAGAAACATGCCCTATCTCCTCCTGAGAGAGGAAAAAAAAAAAAATGCAGATATGAAGCAATCGGTTTTGCTTGGCTTTCTTTTTTCTATTCCTTTTATGGACAGGATGAGGCAGCAGCTGCCCGGCTCTCCCAGCTTTCTTTTCTTCCCAGGCAGTGGAGATGCTCACAGGCCACCGGCGTCAGCCCCTCCTTTTTGTCCTGTCACTACAGAAAAGGGTACAGAAAGAGGGAAGTCCAGCAACTGACAGCACAATGCCCTGCTCTCCCCTTCTCTTCCGGAGAATGCAAACAGCAGAGGAAGGGGTCATTCAGCCACCAACCAGCCCCCCCGCCATCCAGCGACCACACGCACCGAGGGCGCAGACCCCGGGGAGGAATGGCTCAGCAACAGGGATGTTACTCCTGAAGGCAAAGAGTCTGCCTGAGATTGAAAACTGTGTGATACAGCAAAGCCATCATCTACCAAAACCGTCATTTTTTGCATCTACCACTACTCCAGTCCTAGGTGGATAGGATAAAGCAGCCTCAACAAACTCTTGCAAGCTGAGAAAAGTTCATTTCTGCTGTAAAGTGAAGCAGAATTTTAACCTCACTTTCTGTAGTATTTTCATTTGTTTGCTTTGTCTTGCTATAACAAAACAACATTCAGGGATAAAACACTTTCTTAACCAAGCCAATGAAATCCAGCTCTGATGTCTTACATTCAGACGATAACAAGAAAGCAAGCGCTACGGTAAGGATCCATCACAGCAGAATTTTGCCCTCTGCTGAGAACACCATTTTGTTTCTCACACAAATCTCAATTCAGCATACTTCGACCCAATTCCATCTTTCAAACAACATTCTCCTTGTCCTACCAGTGCTCAGTCACGAGTAGATTCCACAATGTGCACGGCGCGAAGATGGAGCACCATAAACACAAAACTTCTATGTGCAATTTCTTCATGTCCACACAGGCTAACCAAGTGTATTATAATAGTTTCCCAACAATATTCTACAGTTTAATTGGGCAGAAACTTAATAACAGAATTCCTGTGCCTACATGTTCTTCTGTTTAAACTTTGAAACAAAGACAACTGGTGTTCAAATTTTATTAAGCGACGGTTATTCAGAAATCCAGCATTAATCTGGCGATTAGACTTCTGACTTCCTCACATTAATTTACTTTTATAAGGTCTCTTTACATTTGAGTACTATGAACTCTATAGCATTAGGATTAAGAAAGGATATTTGCAGAAATTCTCTGATAATTATGTTCTGTATAAGATTTGAAGCAATACATAATGTTTTAACAAAGTGCCACCCAAACGAAGAGAGGATTAGGGCCAAAGGGGAACGTCACATTCATTACAAGGTTCACATCCTCCTCCTGCTTAACAGAACTACAGAAGAAGCAGGAGTGAAAACATTATCACACACATTACGCAGGTTTAACTGCCATTTCCTCCAGTCCTATTGAAAGATCATCTGTTTGCACTTTCTCGCAACACATTTATCTTCCTATCATAACCAAGACTCAAGAATTCTGTTTCAGAACACACTAAAATGAACACAGTTTTGAGACGATAAATTCAGCCACTGCATTAACCACTGAGGTCTTGTGTAGCTGCTCCCAGCAGTACGCCCTGCTCCACACGATGCACAAATACCCAGAGCATCTCTGCCCCTGCTCCAGGCTCCTTCAAGCACAGCTCACTTTCTAAACACCACTTCTATTTGATACATCTTCACAGCACAAGCATCAGTAACAAAGTGCTGGGGGCTATTAATCCACCCTGTGCCCAGCCTTACTGAGGATTTAGCACAAAAGGTGGATTTTTCATTTGGGATGCAATCTTCAGGATCCGCAAGCGCTTCAGAAAGCAGCTCACAGCAGTAATTGAGCCGTGCAAGGCCAGTTAACGACAGCACGTCTCTCCGCAGAGCTGGTCGTGCTGTGGGGCAGCTGCCCCCAAATCCCACACCTCCAGGCCCGCTTCTCCATCCTGCCCACCACCAGCACTGCGCTCCCTTCGACGTGTTTCCTCGTTTTATTTCGTACTTCTTTCAAAGTTCTTTTTACCACCCGTCTGGGCAGGGCCCTAACGCAGCAGCCACGCTGCGCACTGCGTTACTGTATTCAGGCAGTGAGAGGTGGTGCTGCTGAGGCCCAGCGCAGGCCCTGCTCCTCCTCAGTTGGCGGCTGCAGGCCCCTGTCCCAAGGGGTTTCTTCAGAGGATAACAGCAGCCATGAGGCATCTTCCACAGAAGACACATACACTTTTTGGTCTACTCAGATGCAAACTTAACTTCTTCATGTGATAAACCAGCACAGGCATTGCTCACACTGTTTCTGGGCTGCCACTCTTAACGTATTTCTAACTGGAGCTGAACAGCCCGACAAACAAAACTGCAGAACATACAATCCTAATGACATACGTAAATTAAAATCAGCGCCATCCAATGAATCTTGTCACTAAAAAGAATGTTAAAACTTCTTCCAGCGTGAAATGAAGGAAAAAGACAAGCGACCTTGCAAAACTCCTGCCAGAACTCGGCGGAATTTCGAAACCCTTAAAGCAACAGGCCGGGTTAGGCAGAGCCCTGCAGCCGTGTCAGCGTGTTACAAGGTGAAAATGCCATCCACAGTGCCTCAGCTAACAGTACAACTGCTCCCAGGTGTGACAGCAATCACAATGCACGCTGCTCCCCCCGCACCCCCCAAGGCCGTGGGAGAAGCAGCTCAGCCCAGCGGCTCGGCCTTCCTCTCCTACCTGGCACAGGAGGCACATTCTTAACTGGTTTTGTCGATTAACTGGATTCTATCTACTGTTCAAAATCAGAATGGTGCAAGCGAAGAGCAGTTTTTAAATGTATGATTCTCTGTTTCCTTACACGTAATAATTTAAAAAATATGGAGGTGCACACTGGGTTAAATTAGATCGTGCGCGCTGTGTTTGTACTTAGCAAGAAATCACCCCATTACACCAGCCAATGAGATTCAAACGTTGTAGTTCTCTTAAGTAGAAACCAAGATTAAAATGTACTCATTTTTGCCCGTCTTTAGTTTTGCTGTTTGTCAGTAAACCATCTCCAGAAGCACTCGGCCGCTCTTCTGAAGGAACGTGTGCTGCTGAGTGCCCACAGCCCTCGGCTCCGACCCAGCGCGACGCGGCGTGCCCAGGGCAGCACCACCAGCACCCGGGCTGATCAGCTGCAGGAAATGACGCCAGGGAACATCGGTACGTGTCACTTCAGTGTGGCTCTTGCTTCACATGGCTATAAGAGAACATGAGACTTTTCTCTTACGGTCACAAAAACAATTAGAGGAACCAGAAACAAGAGAAAAAGGAAGCAAGAAATGTCTTTCTCTAGGAGCTTATTAGCAATTAACAAACTTAAGCTGAAGACTACTTGAACTCCTCTCTTAGTAAAAAGCATTTGTGTAATTATTGGCTAAGAATGTTTGGCTAAGAATGTGTCACAGCATAAACTCCTCACTTGTGTTTCTTCCTCATTAAATATAATTGGTACAGATATTTCAGCAGAAGTAATCCAGGAATAAAACTCACTCCATCTTCTACCGGCTACCTACACTATCACTTCCACCAGTGTGAAATGGTTATCACCATTTTCACAAGGGCAACCCATCCTATCTGCATCGTAAAAACAAATTGAAATGCAGTGATTCTAAAAATTCCAAAACTTCCAAAACCGGGCACTTGGAAGCGATGCTGAACAGGAGCAGTGACCCCAGTGCCTCGTGCCTACAGTCAGCACGGACCAGAGCAGCTACGCATCATCCCGTCACCGGCACAGCAACCACTGCTGTACTGGAAGGCTCAATGTCAGTCTGAAAAAAGCAGCAAACGGAAAACAAAACCAAACAAAAAAGCTAACATCAGCAGGCACCCACACGCCCACATATACAAACAAAACCCGCTCCAAACAAACAAAGCCATCCGTAAGCTCTCTGCCATACAGGACCACCCAGCACATCAAAAAGAGATGTAAGATAGGAAAAATATGATGCCCATTGTATCTCATCTTGTCCAATCTTTATGCCGGGAGGCCTCCAAAGTTAGGCAAATAAAATAAATGTATCTGTATAAAATCAAACATTTTCCAATCACAGTGGCTTCCATTAAAGCTACTGTTCTCACTCATGTCAAAACAGTCGCACCTGCTACACTAACTTTACCAAGTGTTCCTCCTTTCAGAGTCCTTTAATTCATTTTTCCATACTCAATTTTTCTAAAATTTTCAACTTAAAGGCTCAGTTTTTCACATTTGGACTTTGACCAAATTAACTTATCTTTGAATAAGGAAATGTCTATGCTAATAGCAATGGAAAACTGGTAAATGAGATCTTCAGACTTTGTCAGAAAAGTATGGTTTATATTCCTCTGCCCACAAAGACATAACATTACACAAAATCATTTTGATGTGGCTTTTCTGGATTTTATTCTACCCTCCCATACAGGAAAAATATTCTATTAGTTGCTCTGCAGCCAAACTATACAAAGAGAACCGTGGACTCTTATCTCCTCATCCAACTTGCTTTAATGATTTGCGCACATCAAAGTCTGATTAAAACCAGTTAAGCACTTCCATCAACAAAATCTCTTTAACGTCTTCTGGAAATTAAATTAAATGCAGCAACAAGTATATATATGTGAATATCCAAAAGTGCACAATTTTTATCAGCTATTGAGCTTTTACAGTAACATTAGAATAGCTAGAGACATACACGGAAGTATACGTTTAGTACTCCGAAGCTTAATTTATATGAAAATAAATTTAATATTTACATTGGTCATCTGCAGCAGTCATTTCAAAAAGGCCGCCTGCAGCAGGACCTCTCTAGCGCAAGGAAAAGGGCACTGTGCATCTGACAGTTCCACGCAGCCCTACAGCAACAGAGCAGCACCCACTATAAATGTCAGCTGCAGTAAATAACGCTGTCAGAGCTCGTCTCCAGATTTCTGCTGCTGCAGGACCAGTTACGCTCACATTGCCTTACATGGCTTCGGGGTGGCTGTGCGCTTATCTGGGAGCGTGTGCCTGCCTGCGGGTAGGTGCCTGCCACCCCGGCACTGCACGCTGCAAGAGCAGCAGAACAGCTCCTCCGTTCTCGTATCTACGGTTTCTGTATTTGAAACGTGCTTCTATTACTCACATTGCAGCTTGATCACAATTCAGATCTTGAAAAGATTCCTATGTAGCTGCAGTACCACGGTGAGATGGTAGGAGAGAGTCGGTGCTCAGCAGCGTGAAACTTCAGCGCGTTTGAGAACCAAAGCTGTTAAGGAAAGTACCTAGTAGGGAGCACTTCCCACTTCACCTCGCTGAAATCTTAGAACGTGAGCGAAAGACAAGTTTAAACAATTCTTCTTTCCTGAAGAACACTTTATAACCAGTCACTGGTTAGAAACACGGTGCTCTCAGCATTTAGTTCTAATAATTAAATGTATTTTCAGCTTTTCTTAAAAATTGAAACGGTTCATTTTGAAAAGCTAATTCAGACAGCAATCAGAAAAGCAGCACAATGCTGCCCTGCACACGATCCCCGTGCCAGCACTCCCCTAAAGACCCAAAGAGGGGAAATGTGGGGGCACGGCCAGGCGGCCGAGGCAGGTGCTGCCATGGGGGATCGGACGGGGGCAGGGAAGCCCAGGCAGGGCAGGGTGGAAGCAGTGAGGCTGGGAGATAGAAGCCCCTGACATCACTGCTGGCCAGGTCCTAATTGTGAGAGGTATAAAACAGCACCATTTGTATAGCTAAGAGTTAAAAAACCCAGACACAGCTATTCCACCCATTACAGTGCATAGCAAAAAAGAAGCCACTTATACAAAGAGAAACGTGCACTCAAGTCTCCACTGTTGCCTTGCAGCAACTTAGGAAAAGTCCAGTTCTGCCCCAGCAATGACTTGACTGCTCGAAGAGGCCACTCTGGAAAAGCAGCACGTGGTGTTTTAACAAAGTTAAACACAGCATCACCCACAGGGAAGGTCAGCAGTGCCCACCACCATCTGCGTGGCAAACAACTTCAAGCAATGTACAATCCAATCCAATCACACCAAGCATCTACCTCTGTTTCCTGGAGACTACAAAGTTATGGGGTATCAGGACCTGGATGCCTTCTCATTTAAACACCACATACAGTAAAAGCTTCAAAAAAACTGAGTTTGGAATTCACTGTGGTTTAACGCACGTGCTCCGACATCTCGCAGCCACAAGAAATTCACTCCGGAGAGCTCTGAAGAGGCACACACAATTCCCCTCTGCTCCTCCACTAAAAAGCCACCAAACTTACAAGCTGAGGGCAGTTTCAGGTCCAGCCCAAAGGACACGCATCTTTAAACCACTTTCAGAAACTGCAGATAAGGAGGGAAATATCGCTCTTTTACATGAAAATAGCCATGGTACCAGCTTTAAGAGCGCTGCAGCATTATGCCAGCTGGCTGGCTGCTACGTGTAGTCTTTATTCTCCCCTGTAATAGCAAGGAAATACATAGCAAGAGACTGCAGAGGAGTAGAATTATCAGCAATGAGAGATCTGGAATAAAAGTCTGTACTGAAAGACACGATCACTACAGGATTACAACATTAGCAAAACTACACTGTCAATTTGTTTAGTTTTAAAACATGGACAACTAACGTGTTTGAGTTATCAGTAACTGTTTAATATTAGTAATCATAAATAAAAATTAACATGAACTCAATAAAGAGAGATCAATAAATGGGGTTTGTGAGCTGTTCAGCTGGGCAGAGTTAGGTCTGGTACCACGCCTCAATAGAAAGAAGTGCAGGCAAACGTTAGTAATGAGCTGTTAACAGAAGAAAATTAGTTCAAGACTTCAGGGCAAGAACTTCTCTTATTCTGTATTCGTACAGTACAAACACACAAGATTTTTTCTCCTGTTGCTACCTGGTGCTATTAATAAACTGGGTTTTACACTCGTCAGCAGGAATAATTAAGAAATCAAGTAAGAACAAGAGACACGACAACTTGAAGAACTACACGCTAATGCACTTGGGAAGAAAATACAGATCACTACATTAGGGAAAAAGGAGGCTTGAAACAAAGTTGGAGAGAGAAACTTGGAAAGCAGTAAGAATTGGAGAGCCTGGGGAGATGGCAGGCACCAGAGGAGACACGAGAGCATGACGCAAACAACACTGCAGCTAAATGGGAAAATGGGATTCGGGACTGCACGTACGAAGCTGGCACGACACCAGGCAAGGAAGTGAGCCCCGCTCGCTGCAGCCGAGCACTGTGCAAAGCTCCTCCGTGGGGTCACAGCCACCCCAGCACTGCCACGGGGCCGGGGGTGAGAAACCCCAACAACAGGAATATGTACCTCTAGTCACAGAGTAACTAGAAAGAGAAAATCCATCTGGATTACCGCAGCGGAAAAAAAATACGAAGCATAAGAACAGTACTGCTTTAAAAATATTGGCTGACTAAACTCAGGAGAAAAGCTTTATGACAGGAAGGAGCCGGAGCCTCTGCAGTTATATTTCCTGAGCTGCGACAGAACCCCTAACATTTCACAAGGTAAAAGTCATCTTGTCAGTCCTGAGTAACTGCAGAAAAGGAACAACCCTGCAAGAGAAGAGTAACTGCCAGATAAGTTCTTTCACCTTTGCTTTTGCAGTTCTATCAATTCGATTTCTTATTTTCTTATTTTAATACAGCTAGCAATATATTTTACATACGTCTAACGCTGCTCTACCAAAGCACGAACTCTTAAAGTTTCCTGACTCGTTTTCAGACTCTCCATGCTGTGGCCCCTCCATCTCCTCACAATTTGGAGGTTTTCTGCTTTAGAGATGACGGCACCAACATCAGCTGTTCTGTGACGCTAACTCCAAGAGAGACATTGAAAACAAGTGACCTGGAAGGCAGCAGACTTGGGTTTCATTACTTTTCGCCTCTGTTCAAAGGTAACTGTGAGCTTATAGTGACAGCAGAGAGGTCTGCCCGTAGAACAAACCACACGCGTGCAACAATCTGAAATTACACAGCTGACAGCAATTACTGCAGCAGAGTATAAACCTCACAGACACTAAAATCTCAAATCTATTCTGACACCCTCAGACCCCAGACACGATGCTGTGTCAGTAACTTTCTCCCTTTCTCTCTGCAAACACATTACTGCTGATTAACGTGGTCTCTTGAAAGATCCTAGCACTCTTCCCCCACTTCCCAACAAGGGCACATCTGCCTGCAGGACAGCCACTCATTTCACCTCTCAGCTCTCAATGTTCAGCCTCAGACATGGATATCACTTGCTGCTGTTTCTGCCCTCAACAATACAGCCTTCTGGTGATCTAGAGCAATGAAAAAGAATAGCAACAACTACAGTGAACTCTCCAAACAAGAGAATGAGCAAGAGGGAAAAGAACAGAGGTGATGAAGCAGTGATGAGCAGTAATGGCCACTCTCACAAGCACAGAAAGCACTGGGCAAAGTGGAGGCAGCTTCCCCATCCACCGCCTGATCAGAGCCCTGCCTGCTTCAAAAGACACAAGGAACTGTTCTCTCAGCAAGTAACACACAAGTTGCGTGTCTCCAGTCACATCCGACATCCAGGAGCAATCGCTGTGGAGAACAAAGTGCAGCAGAACACCCTTGGCAGCAGCTGGGAGCTAGAAGAGGAAGGAGGAACTGAAGTGTGCTTGCCAACTTACTATCTGCCAACTGTGAGGTAGGGACAGACTTCTGCTGAAAATATTTATTTACAAAACCTGAACAATGCAAACTCTACGGCGTTTGCAGATAAAAACACGTGGCATCCTTCCATTAAATAGTTTGGTAATAACCAGGGAAAAAAACATTCCATATCACTAAAAAGACAACCAAGAAACCCAAGAAATATTTCACAGAAATTTTATCAAGTTCATACTGTTATAACTGGGAAGAATGCAAAACACACAAATATGATCTTTTTTTTTTGGTTGCTATGTGGCTTCCTGAACAAAACTGTTCAAGAAATCCTACCCCAGGCGCTCCGCGTCCCTCTCACAATGTTTGAGAAAAGAAGTATCTGAGAATTGGGAAGATGCTTACAGGAAATATCAGGGACTTTAACCCCTTTTTGAAGCTAGAACTGAACTTTCCCATGTTCTTTCATGACTAAGAACAGCGTTGAGCAGAGAACTTGCTCTTGCACAAAGCTATAAAACAAATACAGTGCGGTTGGGAAATCATAAAAGATAATACCGATACATTAAGAAAGCCAAAACATTCACAACGCCCAATGGTAAATTTCCCTTCCTGTTACCCATGGCAAGAATTCCACGATCATCATCACAAGCCGTTGTATAACTCACGTACCATACCCACACACAGTACCAACGTGACTAAGGCCGAACATCGCACACCTCGCTGAGGCACAGGACACAGCAGCAGCACTGTGATTTCAATGGTGGTTCCCTCATTAGAGGAGATACTGAATGCCACTCCTTCAATCACTTGACTGGACCCTATTTCACAATAATGCCCGAGGCTGCACAGCACTCCCTCTCAGAGAAGCGTTCAGAAGTTTTAAAGAAACGTAGGGAAGTAGAGAAGTACTTCTGAGAAGTTGAGTACCTAGAAGAGAGTTGGCAGTGCGGTGAAAATAAATGCAGACACTTAAGGAGAACAAGTTAATTTCCAAGAGTGTCAGTGCTGAGTAAGTGCCTGCTCGGCTCTGCTCGCAGGAGGCAAGTAGGAGGGCTGACTGACATCAGTGGGAACACTCAGCTCCGTCAGCGCCTTCGTAAGGAAATGATCACACAAGAGCGCACTGAGCCCGGGAGATGGGCCGTGAAAGGGGCCCACAAGTGGCACTGCCCTCACTGGGGCATCAGCGTTTCAGGCCACGCCTGAGGTATGGGCGTAAGCACTCAGGTGAAAGGAAGTTATGAAGTTTGCCACTTTTCCATTTCAAGAAGCAAACAGAAGAGTCAGCAACTCAAAGCACTGAGCTCCGCCATACAGCACCCAACGCTGTTGACTGAAAAAAGAAACCATCTCATCAACCCGGGTTCCGGAATGTTAGGTGACAGCTCTCCCGATTACAGAGCATAATGCGATCCTCATCGCGGGCGATGCTTTACGTAACAGCCATGGCAGGAGGATGCGCCGGCACACCAACAACCCGCGGTGCCCCTTCTGACCTGTGCCAGTCCCCACGCCGAGCGATCTCCCATGACGGCAGCAGCGCACGGAGCCCCCCGGCCCTGCCCCTTCCCCACAGCCGCTCGGTGCCGAAAACAGAGAGCGAAGGGGAAGGAACAAAGCCCTGACGTCGAATCAGAAAAAGGATTAAACCCCGCGGCCCGGAGAGGAGGCTGCGCCGGCCCCATTAGCACCGGGAGCACCCAGCGGCATCCCGAGCCGACATTTTAGCGACGGCCCAGAGGGTTTCGCTCCCCGAAGGGCCGGGGGACGCGGGCGCAGCCCCGCGGTGCCCGCTCGCCCCGTGGCGGAGGGGCCGGGGCTGCCCGCGGCGGGCACTAATGGGGGCGGCGGGGCCGGGAGAAGGGCAGCGCCGGGCAGAGGCCGCCC
>NC_034420.1:16684858-16722843 GCF_002078875.1 Numida meleagris
TCCTGCCGGGCCACGGCTCCTCCCGCAGCCGGGCACTCGCGCTTCCCGGCAGCCCCCGCGCCGCCGCAGCCCCGCGCCGCTCACGTGACCCGCGGACGGTTGGGAGGGGGGGTGGGGGGGGAACTCCGCGGGCACGTGACCACGCCGGGCGGAGTTACGTCACAGCGTGTCACGTGACGTCACAGCGTGTCACGCAGCGCCGCGTGACGTCACGCGGTGGGCCGCGTCGCACGCCGGGAGTGGGAATAAAGTCCCGGTTACGCGGTTCGTTTTCCTCGCACGTCATTCCGAGGCCTCGGCCCCAGCCCTCAGCGCCGCCCCCTGGGCCGGGCCCGCCGGGAGCTGCACGTCCTCACGTCACCGCTCGGGGGTGCGCGTTCATCCCGGCCGCGTCGCGCCGTTACCGTCTGGAACGCGTTCTGAGGGCGTATTTCAGCCCGAGAACGAATTCTTGTGAGGCAGAACGTGACGCAGCTCGCCCAGACCGCCTCAGGGCCGCACTGAGCACACCGAGACGCTCAGGCCCAGAGCTGCGTTTGTGTGACGGCTCTCACAGCCTTTCCGCCGGGACCGGCCCTCGGCCACCGCCGCTCAGCGGCACAAAGCCCTGCGGCTCAGCGCGGCCGTGCCCATCTCTGACCTAAAACAACGGCTGGGAGCGCCCAAGGGAGGGCTCTTCCACGCGCACATCCCCTCACAGTGGCAACGTTTCCAAAGCTGGCTTTTTAAAAAAGAGAATTTCCAAAGTAGGTGATTTTGGAAGAGCCTGCAAGTACACTATATAAAAGTTCAGATTTTAAACAAAAAAAAAAGTACGTAAAACCTACTTCTTTCACAAACCAGTTCTGAAATGCAGTGGAACACGGTTCTACTTGGTGTCCATACTAAGAAAGAAAAATATTCCTTTGAAGTGCACAAATGAAATGCAGCAGAATTGTAAAAAAGATTAATAAATTCTTGCACCAGTGAAATTTGAACTCCAGCATTTAAATCTTCTTTTAAAAACAGTCTCTGACACTTGGACTGCACAGAACCTTCCTGCAAAAACGCTGTAAAAACGTACAATAGGTTTAAGCCTGGCACCACCTGAAATAGATCAACTATTTTTACTAGCAGTTAAATGTGAAGTGAGTTATGGAACCAAAATATTACCAACATTACTACAAAACATGATCATATGAGGATGAACTCTGCCCTCTCTGACAGTTAAGTGCAAACAGTTTCCCTGCTTTATGGAGGTGGGGAGGGCACAGGCAGCTTCCCTGAGAAAGTAACGCTGTACTGTAAATAGAGGAACTGAAAGTAATCAGAATACTTCATTCCTGCCATGTCTCAATAACGTTTTTTAAATCATGTTCTGACAGTGACATTTTTGGTATATCACTTCTCAGAAACCAAGCTTATATTCTGCGTTTTGTATTATTCCTAACACCTCCCCCCACACACATTTCTTTTTTAAACACATCTTGAATAAAATTAGGCTGTGAGGATCTGCCTGACACAACCCATCTCTCAGTGTCTGGTTAGAGACGCATCCTGGATAAATATAACTTCATAAAACAGATTAAATCCACGAGGCTCAGGTATGCTGAATGATTTCTGTATGAAGCAAATCCACTCGATAGCTTTACTCTAGAATATCCAGTTGTCCCCCCCTTCTTTTGCTCTCCTCTCTCTCAGCAGTGTTTTTCCTTGGAACGCAATGCCTTTTCCTGAGGCTGTTTTTCTACTAGTCTGCATCAATTGCTTCACTTCAATTAGGAATGGCAGCTTTGCTTGAAACAGGAAGGATTAAATTGAACCTGTTCCAAGCTACACAACTCTCATGTAAATATATGTGCTCAGTAAATAATTCCAAAGGGGGAGGGTTGCTTTGTTTGCTTTTAATTAATGCCCTTCTGCACTTAACCTAGAGCTTTGAAAGACAGTAATTAAAGAAATACCTGTTGAAAAATCAGGAATTGAGGCATCTTATGACAAGGTATCAGGATGCAGTGTGTTGAAAGGTGAACTGGTAAGGCTCTTCATATGCTGGTGGGTTTTAATCTGTAAAACAAGATATACAAACATAAAGGGCAATTCACAAAAATAGAACATGTTGTACTTAAACGTACTCAGTGTGAGAGCAGATAGCTTAATGTCTGGTCTGGGACTTTATCAACTGTAGGCAGCATTGGATATGCAGTAAAAGCAGTAAGACATCTCAGTCTCCCCACTCACAACCCAACAGTAGACTAGAAATTAAATTAAAATTTCCTTAATATTATCTGTAATTAAATTACCTTATCATACCTCCTGCTAACAGAACCTAACATACACAAGCATTTCCTTTTGCCTTTATGAATGGACCCAATTTATCTGGCTGTAGACACTGTAAATAGAAGTACAAAGAGCCCAACCCCCTCAACTTAGTGACTTGCTTTAGAACTTCTTAAGTTGTTTGACAATCATCAACTTTTCTTTCTTGGCAGAGATGAGTTAATGAGGAGTATCAATACACTTCTGCTGAACCACCTACACAAACACTAGCAGCGTTACAGATTACAGAAACAAACATACGATGCGTTCTTAATAGGGTGGCAAAGATAATTCGGACTTGATCCCTTGTCCTCTCCCTCCTAAGCAACTGCTGTTCCTCATCACAGTCCCCCTTCACATCCACACTGCTGCTACTGCTGCTCAGCTCCTCAGCACCACCCAAAACCAAAGCCTTTATTCTCTGCACGTGGTCTGCACGCAAAGAGGCATCGCATCCCTCTTCCAGCAGTCCCCCTGCAATGGAAGTCAGGGCTGCAAGCTTCCTACAACCTGCTTCAGTCATCACACACAATTGGCCAAAGCTGTTACAGGGCTGGCATTAGAGTCATCTCTAAGAGAACAATTTTCCAAATGCCTTCCCCCCACCGTCACCACTTCTTCCACGCTTTACTACTTTATCACTTACATTTTGATTGCCATTAAGCATAAACTTAGAAAATACTGTTTAATAATTTATTACCATTTTCCCATTAAATAGCACATTCACTCAAGAGGACTCCACACAATTTTCTCATAATTTTATTTACAAGTCTGCAGCGTTCTGTAAAACACAGTAATGATTACAGACTAAAACACACAACATATATATTTTCAAACATTTAAATATAAGCACAGTTTATTCAAAAGTAACACTACACACTACATTTTCCATAAAAATATAAAAAATAGTTTAGTTACTATATTTTACCTAAACCAAGATATTTAGGAATTCTTCCACATGTGATGTCCCCTCCCAAAGAAAAAAAAAAAAGGGAACTCCAACAATAAGAAATCCAGGAGACAACATCACAAATTAGAATACTAATGCCAACTGCTCAAATCCACCAAAAGAACACAGAAGTTTCCATTAGTAACCAGCAGTAACTGTTCTGCAGTATGCTTGGATTTTTGCTTGCATTAATTTGCTTCTCCCATTCCAGATTTTTGCAGACACGTATGCACTTACATAAATAATGGACTGATTATACTGCAGACTATAATGCCAGTCACCACGTGCCCAGCAACACAGATTGGTAGTCTTGCATTACACAACTATTTTTTTTTTTTGCAAAAATATCATAAGGGAAACACTCTCCTTGGGGAATTCCATTTAAAGACAACTCTTCTCCTCACTGAACATTCAGTGAAAGTAGCCTTCCTCTCTCCTAAAAATAGTGCCCATTTTTGTTTGTTACGACCATTTTTACTGACTATTCTCTATTGAAAGCTAATAGTTCTGAAACACACCTATTCAAGCCCTTCTTCCACTAGGATACATTTGATTTACAAAAAAAGGCACAAAGATGAAACTCCTAAGCAGCATCAGTCAATCCTTCCATCGTGCACTGCTCCTCTTTCTTACACAGACATTGCTGCAAGAGACACTGTCTCAGAAAAGTACTACAAATACATGAACTGTGGAAACGGGCAAAGCCTCTGTACGGTACAAGTAGTATATTCATCATTAACAAATGAACACTATTGGAAGTTTTATGCTGCAAGTAAGACTCAACCTGGAAGCATCAGGAAAAGCCACCAGAAAAAAAGCTCAGCAGCATATATTTGTTAACAGTGAGATGGAAGGACCTCTGTGTGCAACATTGTGCATTCGATTTCAGCAATGACAGTGCTCTACAGGCAGCAGTGTGAAACTTTTGCTTCTAATAGATTAGAGGATTTTCTAAATGTAAGTGAAGTTGCCATAAACAGAGTAGTAGCATATGATGCACAGCATGATCTGCAATAAAAAGATTTTGCTTTCCAGCATGTAAACATCCAGGTTACTAGACCTTAACTGATATAAACAAATCTGATGATAGACTTTTAAACTAAAAAAGTAAGATTTCCCATAAAATGATAAACCTCAAAAATACTCTTTCAGCAAGTCTCACATGCCATTTAATATCTTTCATGTCCCATGAACTACACAGAACATTTAGAAAGTTTTAGCAGTAGAAATGTCGACCAGTTAAACCGTTTGGCAACCATGTGCTCAAAACCTCTTCGAAGAATGTTATAATTCACTCGAGAAGAGTTCTTCACTGTAACACATTATTTCTTCTTCTTTTTCTTTGGTGGCTCATCATCAGAACTACTGTCTGAACTGCTACTGCTACTGCTGGAGGAACTGGAATCTGATTCAAACTCCGAAGATGAGGAAGTACTACTCGAGGATGTAGATGAGGATGTAGAGGAGCTCTCATCACTGTCACTATCATCAGACGAAGAAGAGGTAGAAGAATCATCACTGTCAGATGAGGAATCGCTAGCTGAACTGTCACTGCTACTGCTGCTGGAACTTGTCACACTTTTAGATCTGAAAGAAAACAAATACACAGATGAGAACAATTCTGCTATAGACAGAGTGCTCTTTATACTCTGTTATAACCCAAAGATCAATTAATTGATCTGAACATTTCCGTGCCTGACAATTTAAGAATCTTCCCTCCCTCCTCATCCTCCTCCCAGTTCCCCCTTTTATTCTGAAAGAATAGATTTTGGCTATTTGAGCAACAGCAGAATGACACCATGCAGGTGAAGTACGTTGTCCCATTCAATATCAAAGCAAATGCAGGACTACAGGGGAAAAAAGGTAAGTGTGAAAGTTGGCAAGGCTCTTGCTCGTAGGAACAACTAGCATCTTCACTGGCCTACCTCAACAGAAGAACAAAGTTGCAGAAGAAGCATGAATGTGCTGTACTACTAAAGCTTCAGGCAGAAATTAACAAAGATTGGATGCCTAGAACTGCAATAACAAGTGAAATTTTGGCAACGTAACTGTTGGTGAAAGTTTCATCAATGATTTCACAAATGTTAGAATTGTACTCAATGGAAACTGTTCTTAGATTACTCCTGGCACAAGGAGCCAAACTTTCTGCAATTACATGGTGCTTAGGTTTTCAGGGTAGGAGAAGAGGTGTGGAAACAGTCCAGGATAAAGACATTAGGAACATTGGAAAGTGGATTTCTGCATGCTCTGCAACTTCATTTTTTCTCCCTCTGTTTCTAGTCCTTACAGTAAAGCAGCTGTTCTCAAGATCAAAGTCTTTAATGTAATACAAATGAACCACTGAAGTTTTTGTAATACATCTGGCATCGGTTATCTATCTCCCTCTGTGCAGATATAATGACTGCTTATCAAAAAAATCTGTAAGGCCTGGTTAAATATAGACTTTTTGCTAATGAAAAACTAGTTGCAAAATGATGGAAAAATGGACTACTTTAAACTGGCATTTGGCATTTTCTGGGCAAACTGTTTCTATCCAAACAGCTTCATTGAATTTCAGACCCATTTATATGGGCAAGAATCTGACAAAGGATGCCCCAAACAGTGACTTTAATCTTCATCCTGCCCCGGTCATCTTCCACTTTGAAGAATCCATAGAAGCAGTTCTTGGACCTTCAATATTCAGGTCATACTCTGAAACCTACTCATAGAAACATCAGATGTAACACTTAATATTTCCACCTAGAGGAAAGCAATAGCTACATCTCTGAGAAAAGCAGCAAGCAGATACTTGTTTGCAGATGATGCAATATGTGGACTGCTGGCAGTTACAGAAGGAAGATGGTCACAGGATCAAGTACAATTCACCTATTTTATCTTGTCCTAACTCGGTAACGTGGCATCCGAGATGCTAACAATTGGTAGATTCCAGATTTGCAGGGACACCACTGGAAAAGCACAACATTTCTCCAGCAGATCAGCATTCCTTCTCCTCAAAACAAGCTCACAAGTGTTAATAAACTCGTGAGATTCCATGCACAAGTCATGGAACAACTGCTGCATTTTGTAATATATGCTACCATTCTTCTGTGACTTTATCCTTTCTAACTCCATTTAAATCATCTAACAACCTCTGGTGATTTTAACACGCTACGTAAATCAGATCTACGGTGTTGGGCACAATTACCTGGATGTTTGTGTGCTGCGTGGCCTGAAGTAACAAGTGAATTAGGACACAGATTTCCCCTTTAGACAGGTAGAGTTGTACATGATTCATAAAATAGCCCTCAATAAAGGGGGCTTTCAATTAATAAATGAAGTATGCTGCACAGGAATGATGAAGCCAACATACACACAGAAGCCAACTCTTCGCCACCTAAGGTTACAGCACTGTACCACAGCAGTTTTGCCTGTTCCTGTTTTTCTGGTTAAGCCTGTAGGTTACTTGTTACTGTTGATATCAAAACAAACACACACTATGTAAAAGGTTAGTACTCTACACCAGAACCTAAAACTTTGTCTCCCCCTTCCAAGTCTGGAACCTGCACATTCAACAGTAATGCTTTGCTGAATTTTCTGCATTTAATTTTTCCTGGATCGTAATAAAGACATAAATCTCATATGATCCCAAAAGGAATTTGTATTGCTGGATTCTATAGTTGCATAAAAACAGGATAACAATTCAAAGAGTACAAAAGTTTTAGGGAAAAAAAAAAAGGCCAACCAACCTCCTACCACAATCTCTTCTGCTCTTTTTTAACCTGGCAGCAGTTCAGAGCTCAAATCCTCTGAAATACAGTATGCCAAGAAGACTGCAGCACATGAGAAAGCTGAGGAAGGAAGAAATCTGAACTACATTGTTTAGAAGTCAGATTTACGACCTCACCATTTCCAGGTAATTCCAGCAATAAATGGACACAACTGATAAAGAGCCCTTCAGTAATCCTGATAGCAGAACTCAGACGCTGATCAAGTATTCCAATAAAGCCATATGCAACGACGGCTTCATATAAAGGCATGTTTTAAAAAACTGCTGTGGCTCATTTAACAACCGACACACAAAACAAATGGCTTTGTCTCAAAAACCTTCTGCAATTGTTTTTACATCAGACTCAGAGACAGAGGACAGTCTACTAAATGCAAAGAGACAATGAGATGATTAACGTACAGACACGCCCCATCTGTAGAACTTGGAATGTGATCAGCAGGAGCACTACAACCAGGGTTCAAGCTGCTCCTGGAAGGATTTTCTAATAGAGACTGAAGTAGATTCCCCAGCTGGCGTTACCGCAAATTTAAAGGAAGAAGAATGTCCTAAGCATTTTTGGCTCAAATGACTATTTCTTTTCCAGGAGTGAAGAGGAATGGGAGGTGGGGGGGAAACAGAATATTTACTTCCCAGATTTTTTTTATTATTAAGATACTTATTTCATTCTCTAAGCAAAGCTTCAGAGAACTGTTAAGAGAAGAGGATGCAAACAACAAGAAGAAGAGCAAGCTGGATAGGTGGAACGGGTACATACTAGAAACAGTACACTATTCTTGCACATTTAACTACTTGATGAACTTTGAGGCAGAAATAGGAAGATTACTGTTAAAGCACGATCACAAAGAGATCAAAGAATCAGTATGGGGAAAAAAAAACCTACAGAAAACAAAGAATTTAAGAGTTCTTGGACAGGGTAGAGTAGAAATTCTCCTAAATATCTCCTACTCAAATGTCCATAAAGAAGCTAAAAGCAGTAGTGTCAAATCTGCATTTGCAATTTTGACTTTCAGTTTTTACATACACCCCTTCCAAATTGCCTGCTGTGACATCCAAGTGCAAGATCACACACTGAAATAGCTGCACATCTTGTCATCATTACCCACATACCTTTTTTTCTTGGTCTTCCTTTCTGCAGTACTTTCTCCGGTGCTAATTAGAGGGGGAAAAACAATGCCTTTGGTTAACGCATAGGAAAAATAAATATTTAGCAGTACAGTGGAGCTGAGTTCAATATCAATAAACTGGTTTCCCACCGGCTGAGTTGTGCTGCCCAAAGCTCATTCAGAATGCATTTTCAGTCATTATTCAAATCAGAAGAAGAAATATCTACAAATCCGGGAAAGAAAAAAAAATAGCAATTCATCTCCAATTTTCCGTGCTAAGTATGCTTTATTCTCCTTTACTTTTTTCTTTGTATTTTACAGACAACATCTTGGGATAGGAAAAGCAGAGGGGATAAGGATACAGAGAAGTCCTCTGCACCCACATTTCACAATAACTGAACTATCTGAAACAAAGGATTAGAAAATGAAATTAGTCTGTAGCTCTCATCACATTTCTCACACGCACAAAAGACACAGAACAATTTATTTACATCGACCATACCAGCTATTTGTCTTTCATATTCCCACGTATTCATCCACTCACAGAAGGTTTTAGCAGTAAACACCACAGAACAAAGTGTTTTTTTAAAAAAACCACCTTAGGAGGTTTTTACCAGTCATCAGTTTTGGATGTTTTTATTTTCCATTTTTCAAATATTTCAGTTAAGTTTACCAGCTGCATCCTTTTCACAATCAACTGTCAGAATACAGCACGTAACCGAGCTTGGAACGGACACTGTGATTAAAGTCATTCCTCATCGTGTATTTACAAGGTACTTAACGCACCACCGGTACGTGAGGAGGCTGTATGCTCTTTCATGAAGCAGGATACATTTTCCTCAGCTGAAATTATTATCCAAAGCCATCTTAAGTACACAGAAATAACAGAAAGCATGAAAATTGGAAAAGCTGCAAATACTTTACATTTAGAAATTAGAACACAGTATGTGTTGAGAAAGACTGCAGAAAAGGGTAAGGACAGGAAAACATTAAGCGTAAGCTACACTGTTTCAATAGAAGAACTCAGAGCCATTTGCAGGCTGGCAAAATGAGATTTTGCAAGTTTGTATTTTCATACAACCCTTATGAAAATATCACAATTATTTCATAGAGTTTTCCACACCCTCTCCAAATCCTGTAGGCAAGAGGATAATTCATTAATCTTCCAACTCTGAACCAAGTTTGAACCTTTCCTGTACTTCTGCACGTTATTAACGTTCCCATTACTCAGGTCGTATAACCTTACCACAGGCAGCCAGGTCCCAGAGCCACTGTGAGTACACAGTGACACTGTGAAGCGCCTCCAGGAAGGCCTGTGTCTGACCCAGGCTGCCGTGGCACAGCTCTGTGCCTCCCTCCAGCGTTTTAACATACGCATAAATTCAGGAGTTCACTTCTCTACGAAACTACACAACCGAGAGCGGCTGATCCCCTGCAGATCAAACAAAGCTGCTCCACTGCACTTGGTTGTTTTCCCCGAGGCACCTCACTCTGTGTTTGCAGAACCACAGATAAAACTTCAGCACTCTGGTTTTAGTTCAAAGTGGCAGCAGTCCTCCAAACCGCCTCGAAAGGGAGCGAGTTTTAGATCCTAAGCACTTAGGCTCTAGGAGTGCTTATCTACACTACTAGAGGACTAGAATTGCTTCACAGTTACTCACTGGATCAGAATTTATTTCAAAACCAAACGTTTTATAGTACTCTTAACACAAGATAACCCCCACTTAAGTCAGTATTTGAGCACTCTGATTTACGATCCTGTCTCAGCTGAAACAGCTAATGAGGTCAAATCAGCTCACTCTGACAGAGGTCACCACCTATTCTCTTCCTAACAAGATAACAGAGCTCTTCCATAACTCACATCCTGGTAGCACCATGACCTATGGCCAAAGCACTGAGCTGCAAGTGGCGGTGACAGGAGGCGTGTTTTCAGGTTCTCAGGATCAATGCACAACTTAGTGAGAGGTCTTTATGCTGTAAGGAGCACAGAGCTGAGAACACCCAATAATCTAACACTCATCTCTTTGAACCATTACACACTTAACAGTGGACCTCTGCCACCTATAAGTTATACCCAGGTTTTAAGTACAGTCTAACAACAAAACTAAGCAGAAGTTAAAGAACTGCTTCTAAATGTATTTAGCTCCACACAAACCTGCTCGGACTAGTGCATGAGCATATGAAATTGAGCTACTCGGGAATCAGCATTCCACTACAAAAAGTCTCCAACTATTTTAACTTCAGTTTAGCACACTTTATTTTTTGTTTCAGATGCATTTGTGGAATCTGAGTGTACATATACCACCCAGCATACATAATGGTTTTAATACTGAACAAGTATCACAGAGTCCAGAAGAAACAACAATAGAAGATGATCGAGGGCACCACCTTTCCCACTCCCACACCAAATTACCTCTTCGTTAATAAGATGAGCGTTCTCATTCTGCCACTCTTACCTTTGTTGCAGCAATAGTCGCTTTTCTTTTTCTTTCAGAATTTTTGCTAATTGAGCTGTCCTTGAAGGTCTGTGCAGGTATTTTCTCTTCCCTGTACATTCATACGTCCAATGTCCAAACTCTAAACATTTTTGACATCTTACGTGCTGCTTGTTTGCCTCCCTATAAAAATGCAGAATTGCTTAAGTGACCGATCCCATGTCTGTCTGTTCTACCTATTGAAAAAATATGAATTTTCTTTAGCATACAGAGTCTTAACAATATATGTCATCATGGTTAAAGCAGACTGATGTCCACAGGTGCTTTAGCTTATACAACTTGAATCAGAACAAGAACAGTAACATCAAACACACATAGAACTGTGGCAAACATACTACTGCGGTTATCAAAATATTCTCACAACAACTCTTTATGGCAGAGGAAAGACACTTTTCCTCTATTCCAGAGCTTCAGCTTAAGCCTTCTTCTGGCTAAAGCAGCAAATGCTCAACAACTGACATCAGCTGTCAAGACACTGATCAACTGCATCTGATTTTTTTTTTTTTTTTTTGCTTGTACACATTTCTGGAAGTCTAGCTTGCACTCTTCAATTCCACACCCTAGTATTTATCACCTAACTGCCAAGCACTTCCAAATTCACTCAGAGCACCTAGGATCTGAGCACATAAAACAGAGCTGCTCCTAGCTGTAGCTAACCTGATCTTTCCTAAGATCTAATAAAGCCTGGCAGAAGGTTTATCGTAAGAACGATCAGATTCCCGTTCATTTTGTGCAGTGTAAATCAACCAACCACTAGAACTAGTAAGTGAGCATTTTATGTCTGCATTTCAGTTTTAGAGAAAAAGTTACGCGATCACTTTTAGCTGAAAACTGAGAAAAACTTGTGTATTCAGATTTTAGCACTTATTCCACAATTCTGAAGCTGTTTTTGTATCTTCTCACAGATATGCTCCTGCTTTACAAATAAGGACACTCGTACAGCACTCAAGTGACTCACTCAAGGCCATATAACAAATTACTTTTAGAGCCAGTGAACTTCATGAGAACTGCTGTAACTTATTTCCTCTTCATATCCTATTGTCAACACCAAATCACTCGTTTTTTCAAGGCCAGGACATCTAAAACAAGGCCTGCAGAATGGTTTGCTTTGTCTTGCCTGGGACTTCTCGCTCTGCCACCAGAGTTGCGCATAAGCAGAATGACGAAACCCTCCCTGCTTCATCAACAGAGAAAAACATCCACTTTTTTTTTGGCGTCACAAACCAGCCCAGATCTGTCTCCACAGAATGAGAAGGGAAGTTCAGTGCAACTGTAACACAGCTTCATATTTTCAGGGGTTTAAGAGCGCTCACATGACTAGGGCAGCGAATCCTATGCAAGCTAAAATAAGATCAGGCCCTAAAAGCAGTGTAATTACCAGGAAACAGATCAAAAGAGCTCAGCAGCTACAGGCCTATAAATACCATATCAACACTAACACGCTCGAGCGTTAACAAAAAGCACGAGATTAAGGCAATCATTTAACACAGATCGATGACCACAGCCTAAGGCAAAGACTGGCAGATACACAAATCAGGATATGCTTATCAAGCATATAAAGGCTTTATAAGCGTAAGAAATCATTCCTTGATCTTAACAACTACAAAGAGCAAATATTGCAAAAGTGCTTTGAAATTCCAGGTAACTTTCCTACGGAAAACAGGAAATAACGCTAAACAATGATGAAGGAATGGAAGTGCAAACTCTTATGACCAGACAACAATAACAACAATAACAACAAAAACTGTTAAAAACAAATAAAAAATTGTTCCAAGGAGTGGGAGAAAACGAACAAAAAACCCCACGCAGCACACGGCATAGGGGCGGTGCGGAGCTGCGAGCACACGCGGCACAGCGCCGGGAGCGGCGGCTCCTCCGCCCGCAGCGCCCCGACAGCTCCACAGCGAAGCGACAAAAAAGAAAGCAATGATGTCATTAATTCCTCAGTCACCATAATTCTCTAAAATTCAACTCGAATTAGTTCTGCCGTACAGAATGAACAAGTTTTTACCGGGAGCAGCGTGCGAGCTTATTTCTGCTCTCTCCGGTCGCCGTACAGCCCTAAGACACACACAACGCAATAAAACCTCCGCACTTCAGCAGCTTCCCCACACGGGACCCCGCGGTCCCCAACGCGGCCTCCTGCCCGGCCCGCTCTCCTCACACACCGCCACCGCGCGCCTCGCACGGCGGAGCTGCGCCCAACTGCCCTCAGCCGCTGACCGCCGGGCCTCGGCCGCTCTCCTCCCACTCGCTCGGGGCACTCGGGCCGGGTCGGCCCTACCTCCGCCCCAGCCCACCCAGGGAAGCGCCCTCCAGGCCCGGCCCCGCGCCACCCGCCGCACTCACGCCTGTCTCCGAGCGATGAGGCGGTGCATGGGAGTCGCCATCTTCGCGGCCAGGAAGTGAGGCGCGCCGCGCTGCATGCCGGGCCGTGGAGGCCTCCACCGCTTCCCATTGCGGGAGGAGGAGCGGCCGCCACAGAGAGAAAACCCTCCCGCGGGCATAGGGGGCGCCCTGCGGCAGGGAGGCGCGCTGCCCGGCCCGTCTCGTCTCGCCTGCTCCGCCGTTGCCGTGGCAGCGATGGGCGGGAGGCGCGGGGGTGGCTGTGGCGCCGCTGGAGGCGGCGGGTCCTGAGCGCTGGGCAGCGTTCGCGGAGCTTCGCCTTCACTCGTTCACGTGAATAAGCCGACGCAGCCGGCTGCTGCAGCTTCCCATCGGCATGAAGGTACGTCGCAAGTTGGGAGGAGGGCATAACGTCTCTTTGGTCGTAGCATGAATGCTCCGAAGAAGTGCTGGAAAGGGCTGTATTTCAGAAAGGGATAAGCGAACCCATCGTCACTCCTCAAGTGTTGCGGGCATCTGCTACCTCGTTAATTTTTAGCGGGTCTTTCTGTCTGTTTTGCCCCCATGCTATTAAAAAAGTATAACTTCTCAGTACCTGAAAGGCTTGCTTCTGCTACAGGTACAGGTGCGCAACCACGGCTCAGTAATCCGTGAGCTATTAACGGCTTTCCCGGCACTGAGGGTACCGTCCATGTGGACCCGACGTGTCCTGCACTTGATTGTGAGGAAACACAGTTTAATCAGACCTAGGAATCCAAAGGCAAATCCTTTCCTTCACGTCACTAAGCCCAAGACTTGAAGTTCCCCAGCGATGCCAGCAGCACCTTGTATTTCTGGCCCTTGCATCACTTCCTCGCAGGCTGTGGCACAGAAGAGCTTGAGGGACAGAAAAAGAAGAGCGGCAGCAGCCGGAGCGTTCTGACAGCGCGTACCTGGCGGGCAGCTCTGCCTGCTGGCACGGGGACAGCAGCCCCTCCGCTGAGCGCGGGGAAGCAGTGCGGCTTCGTCTGTTTGCTTTATCAAAAGGCATCGCTATGGCATGGGATCAGTTTTAAAATACCTTAAATCTCATTACGAACATCCTCAAGAAAATACACTTTTTAATGCTGACTAGGGATTACTCCTGCCAGGAGTACCTTCTGTCCAACTGATTTCAGTATTCACTCTGAACCAGCCTATCGCAGGGACAACCAGTGGGCAATAAGTGGGTGTTCTGCTATCCCTTTACATTTACTCAAGTGCACAAGCTGTTATGGATTCTTAGTAGGTTAGTAGTAGCTAAAATGTTGATATTATGTCTGGTATGTTATAAACGCAGGAGAGTTTGGCCTCGGTACTGGAACCCTGATGTCTGGCATCTCACTTTTAATGGAGAAAGACAGAAGCAGTTCCTATTTTAGGACTGATCTATTTTTAATAATCCATGCTTTATAATAAATTCCTGATCCTTTTTTAGTTCAGTATCATTTAAAATCTTGGAGTATATAACTGATAACACTGATAACACTGTCTGCTCTCTGCTTAACAACACTGGGTGCTCCTGGCAGCTGTGAATCTCTCCTAGTGTTACTGCAGCAGAACTACAGTTCTCAAAGTTTGCCAGTACAGCAAGGTTTCTGATGTCATAAGCCAGAATATTCAAGGAGCATATGGGCTTTTCCTTACACAGGAAAAGTAGATTACTTACTAAAGCAATTCACTAAAAATCCTTCTACTCTAGGAGTTTGGAAGTGTTCTTGTGACATTCAGAGCCTGAAATCTCCTTGGAGCACTGCTTCAGGGTCATTCGTGTCACTCAGAGTGAGCCCACCACAGCACCCACTAACACACCAAGCTCCCTCCAGACCAAATGTGCAGAGTCATTGCATGGCACTCGGCTCCCTGGCAGGTGGGACAGTTCCCTGCTGCTCAATGAACTGAGCATGACCATAAATTCTGCCTTTGCACACTGGGTACAAAGCAATGCGCCCCAAAAACCTGTCATCTAAATGGAAGTCCAGCCACAGTTCCCACTGGAAGAAAAAATAAAAATTGGCTTTATTGTTACAAGGCAATGAACTTAATTTATGATCTTAACTTCAGATATCAACAAGAGGAAGTACTGGCTAGCTACAGATAAAATGCTTAAAGCAGAAAAAGCCTGCATTCCCATTTAGAAAATTTTGTATCACCGGGGATATTGGGCACTTGCCATTTTCAATACACTTTTCTGTATTTTTAATGCTCCCAGCCCATTTTGTGTGGGACTCGGGGCTCACCCTTTTCCCCAGGGCAGCAGGGCTGGTGCAGTATTGCTATGGGGAAGTTTTGTCCTCACCGCACCTCTGTAAGCACGAGCAGTGGGGCGGCTCCAGGCTACAGCACAGTGCCGTATTTTTAGGTCCTCAGCTCATATTTCAGTGAACATGAAGTATCTTTGTGTGTCAACAGAACCAAAATGTCTCCCAGTGGAGCGTGAAGCATGTCGACGTAGCAGGGACGTAATCTGGGCAGTTCGTGGAAGCTTACATCATTAAATCTATCACTGGAATGTGTTTGATACACAGCAAATTCAGATGTTTTTCTTTCCTGGGAATGCCGCCAGCCAGCCGTAGCATGCGAGGGAGCCAGGACAGCAAGGAGGGAAGGGCTGGCGGCTGGGCAAGACATGAATTAGGGAACTTTCAGTTCAGCTTGTTGAAGGTCTTCATGGAGAAGTAGGGGCTGAGCTTTTGCCCAGCCTCTGTCCTTCCTCTGTCGGTGGGGAGCCCACGGGGCCGAGCCCTGCCTTTGTGGGCAGCCTGAGCACAGGAGCTATGGAGGAAGCCAGAATGGCAGAGCTCACCCGCAGACCGGCAGGTTTTGTGTGCTGGGATTCGGGAGCTCCTGGAGGTGCCTCGCTGAGGAGCGCCACAGGTGCCAGTTATGGGGGAACCACTGCACAGAATCCCATCTACACTTTTACGTGTGTCATCTTTAAAGCGGTTTTCTTCCTCCCACCTCTCTGTAGGTTTCCCAAAGCTCGATTGCTCCAATTAATCCCAGATCCCCATAATTTCTGAGCTAAATTTGACAGTGATCTGTTTATCCATTTGTTATTGTCAGCTGTTTTTTAAATTAGTAATTTTCCATCTCCACTATATCGATGGGCAGTGATCGTATCACCTCTTGTGTTCGTTTTACAGGATAAGGTCAGTCTCCATCTCTAATACTGTAACACAGGCTGCCCTGATATATGCATTTCTAGCATTAAGAAATATATACCAAGCTCTGACCTAGCCTTAATTACACAACTGTGATACCTGCGTAACAGGCAACATCTGGGAGCAAATCATTGCCTCAGGAAAGACTTGTGTATTCTTTAGACTTACGTGCTGTTTGTTGTTATAATGCCCACCACTTTCCATTATTATTTGTATCCTCTTTTTGTCCTTTTCTCTGTTTGCTTCTGTTATGCTTCTTTGGGACGTTTTCAGTTGATTGCTTGAGGTTTGGTTTGGTGGGCAGTAATCTAGCTCTGATACTTCAGTACCCACAACAGCTTAATTAGTAAACACACGAAATCTAATTATCTGTTAAGCTTGAAGGAAAACTATGGAAATCCTTGTAAGAGGGAAAACTATTTTTTCAACATGTATTTCACTGCAAATTTTTGAGATAACTGCACTGGGGAGAATGGTCCCAGTGTAATTTTTCATAGGATGGAGAGCTAGGATTTTCTGAGAACTGCATTACATGCGGTATGATTCATATTAGAGTTCACGGCAACACGATACTCCAGCTATCCTCAGTTCAGGAGATTGCAAAGCCCATTTGTATCCGAATATCCCAGAATAGCACTATGAACCATATGTTAGATGACATACAGTGACTATTTACAGCAGACCAAAGAATAGCCTGTGACAGATACCAGCTAGAGCTTATTTTAAGCCCATACGCATTTTCCTGGTTAGCTTTTGTTAATGAATTGCAAGATATGCCATCATAAACAAAGTCTGAAAACACTGGATTTACACTTGGATACTCTGTAGTGGCAGATCTGCAGTTTGTAAGCACTTCTGCTTCGCACACAGATTATAGCAAAAAGGAGGGTGTTTAATCTGCCAGGCAAGGGTTTATCTGTGAAGTTCCCAAGAGAAAGAAGTTGTAGGAAAGCTTTCAGGCTGCAGAGCGGGATCAGGAGTGACTAGGGCACAGATCACCCAAACTATGGACTGATGGCACTGCTCTGAAGAACTGACAGCCTCACCCAGTGTGCACAAATTAACCTGGACGCATTATTCTTTTCTCCATTTCTTCACGTTCTTGTTTTTTGGGGGGAATAGATATTTGTAGTGTCTGTCAATGTACAGAGGACATGTTTGCAATTCAGAGCGGCGAAATGATGTCAACAGAACAGAAAATTATTCCTTCTTCAAAAATACCCATGTATTGTCCTTACATTTTTAATATGTTCTCTGTCTCGTGTCTTCATTTATATAGTAGTTGTTGATCAAATACGTAACTGATTTCTGAAAGTGTTGAGTATATCACCTGGTTATGAAACTTCAGTGCTTTTGCTGTTTTATTGTCTTCAAAAGTCTAAGAATTTCTGAGATGTTTTGTTCTTAGAATAATTAACAACTGTTTTAGAAGAATCAGACAGCATCTTTAACAGCCCTTTTTGACTTATTCTCCTTTCAAACCTCCTTAATTTAAATCATGCTTATTGCTGAAAAGTCAAGTGCTGAAAAATTGTAGGTAAAATCCAGTGAGGTGAGTTATCCCCACCACTACTTTGCTCTTCCATCTTGCAGTCACTCTCTCTACTACAAAACAGTCTTCATCAGGTAAGAAATGATAAAGCCTTGCTAAAGAATACGTACTGAAAAGTTCAGTGTAAGTTGTGTCTTTCAGCTGTGATCAAACACTGCTTAATTCTTAGCAGTACTTATTACAGTGTTTACACGTTTTTTCACATTGGAAGTCTCATTTTTTATAAGAAAAACACTGAGAAAATGAAAGAGAGAGGGCCACAGAATCTGTTCAATTTCAGACCCCAATGTAATGACAGCTTGGATTTTGAACTGTTATATATATTTCCCTGCAGAACACCCTGTCCGGGGCAGTGGAGCTCTCTCACCCCTTGCACCCCTCAGACAGCTCCGCTGCTCCGGCTGCTCGCTGCTGGCAGCATCCCAGGACCACAGCCCAGCAGGGTCAGCTGCACGGAGGAGCAGCCGGAGCCGCTCAGCACCTCGAGGCGTGTGTCCCTCAATGCTGACTGCCCCGTGACGCCAGTCTGTCATTGCCCCAGCCCCTGGCAGCTTTGCTCGTTTGGAAAATGAAAGTGAAAAAAAAAGGAAATTCAATGATAGTCTGGTTCTTAATTGTGCCTCCAGTGTGTGTTTCGTGATATTCTCCACACAGAACAGCAGGTTTGTTTTATTCGTTGGCTCTTCCCCATAAGCTCAAGGACATCTGAGGTTAAACACTTCATTATTATTCTGTCATTAGCACCATGATGCAATTCCCAGCCCACCTACAGCTGCCAAAGTGGTGTCACTGAGCGTGCCGCAAGGAATTGCAAGCACTCGGAGCTGAGTCTTTGGGGCAAGAGTCCTTCCTGGTTTAAATATTGAATTTCTCTACCGTGTGTTTTCTATATCATTAAAACGAGGAGCAATTATGTAAATAAAAGATTGGGAATTTGGAAACATCCTGTTTTTGACACATTGCATTTCTGTATTTTAAGCACGTTTTATCTCAGAATTTAATACATTCCCAAACATTAAGTTTCACAACATTCACGAAGCATCTGAATTGTGTCTGTGTGAGGGTGAATCAGCCACTCCACGCCACTTTCTCCCCTACCCTCTTCCCTCTCCATCACCTCTGCTGTTTTCCCATCTTGGTCCACTGCAGCTTTCTGCCTCCATTCAGTCTCACCGGGTGACAGACCTGACGCCACGCTATGCAGCAACCTTGGCTTTTCTTTCTGAAGTGAGAAGCTCATCCACCTTGCTGGTCAACTGCTCGCCTGCACCTTTCTCCCCAGTTCTGTTATACTGGGCAGCCTTCGCTGCATCAGCATGGCCCTGCAGTGATGCCCACCTGACAGCTCCCCCAGCACTGACGCTGTGGAACATGCTGGAGCTCTTTGATTCCCTGGCCCTAAAAAGGATTTTTCTCCTGCATACTCACAAAGCGCTTGCTAGCCAAACACTTCCCTGGAAAACACGATGCAGCTATACAAATCTGTAATACAGCAACAGTGGCATGAGCTCTGAAGATGGTTATGCTTATACTAAAATTCTACGTGTTAATTAGAGATCTACTGTTCTGTTATTCCCACTGGATATCAAGCGGTCATATGCCAAATTTTATTTGTAGGATAGGTGACAACACAGTGAATTTTAACCACATTCTCAAATAGTGAAACTACGAATCTAACCTTTTTATTTCTGTAATTCAGAAATACAAAACCCAGCTGCATCACTGCCCAGCTGTGTTTTAACTGCGGCGGTCGTTTGCTTTATCTGAGAGTTCCCACAGAAGGAAGTGCTTCAGTGGAAAATGCTGTACGTGCCCATGTATGTTTTAGATGTGGTGTTTTTCTCAGTGCTCCTTTTGTTTTTGCTGCAGAGGAGGCCTAGGGAAAGACAGCAAACAGCAGCGGAACTACTACCAATATTACTGTAAAAACTGGCAGATCCGTAGAAGCGTTCCAATGACATACTAATGCCTAGAAAACATTACTGATATTTTAGCATTTGAGGTTGTTAAAACAGAAAAGGGTGAAAGAGATGTGAGTATAGTTGTGAAAGGCTTCAGGTAGAATCACTGGTGTGGGTCTGTTTAACCAAAACAACATGAAATTACAGTATTCTGACAGCAAAAGAGAACTGCTTGGAGAGCATACAGGTGCTCGCTGCTTCTTTCATGTAAAGCCTTAATTTCCATAAATTGTGCTTTTTCCTTCTCATGGCACGTTGTTCCTCCTCAAAATCCATTATAATCAGGTGATCATGTCAATAATCACAAGTTTAACTTCGGGGGGAAAAAAGTTTAAATAAAATGGCCTTTATGTTCACACTGAATGCCACAAAAGCCTTATAAATCCTCAAAACCAAAGGAATCAACCCCAAGGCCTTTGCAGTGCTGGCAAGTTTTGACTTTATTGCATTTTTTAAAAATTACATAAGAAAAAACATTTTCTGTGAAAGAACAGGAAGCGCACTTCCAGTTCCTGTAGTCGCCAAGGGAAGTGGGAGACCCTGACAGATGAAAAAAGCCTGGGAGTGAAAGTGCCAACGTTTACTGATTCTAAAATCACAACCAGGAGCCCAAGCTTCTCTTTAGGCTCAGGCGCTCAGCCAAGGCCCAGGCCCGGCGCGGCCCTCTGAGGTGACGCCCACACCCCAGTGCTTGGGGTGGGACATCGGAAGCCACGCCCCTCCCCTCGCTAGTGCCCTTCTGCGGCTGCGCCGCAACGCCGCTCTCCGCGCGCCTGCCGTGGTCTCGCGAGAACACCCTATCCCCTCGCGTCTCGCTCGGCGCGGCGCTGCGGCCCGACGGGATCCTTCGAGAAGTGCCGGGCCCCGCCCCCCCCTTTTCCCACAGCGCCTCCGCCGCCGCGCATTTAAACGAGCCGGGCCGGGCTGCGCCGCGCTGCTCCTCCGCTCTCCCTCTGGCTCAGCCTCCCGCCCGGCCGCGCCATGTCGGTGGTGGGCATCGACCTAGGCTTCCAGAGCTGCTACGTGGCCGTGGCTCGCGCCGGCGGCATCGAGACCATCGCCAACGAATACAGCGACCGCAGCACGCCGTGAGTGGGGCTCGGGGCTGGCGGGGCCTGGCCCTGCGGGGGCTGCGGGCCGGGAGGGCGCGAGCGTCACGGGCGGGAACGTGGCGTCGGTCCGCCGCCGCTATTGGTGGTCCTTCGGCTGTGCTTTTTACGTTATTCTTTTAAATAGGCATTTACTTAAGGCTGCTCTCGGCCCGGCTCGAGGCGGGGTACGGCAGCGCGGTGAAAACCTCGGTCCGTAGCGCCGAGGGGAGCACCTACAGCCCGAGCCCTGCCCTGCCCTGCCGCTCCGTGCCGGCCGCTGCCGGCCCGGGCCGTGCGTCTCCGCTGCGCCGGGCGGAGCTCGGGGCCTCGCCGGCCGCCTTCGCTGTGGCCCGTGTGTTTCTGCTCCGCTCAGCCCTGACTCTGAAAAACTTTCCCGTTTTGAACATTGGGGTGTCTTTTAACCCAAAGGAAGAGAAAGAAGTAAAAGTGCTTAAAGAGTAGAGTTGTAAAGGTGGAAGTGGGACTTGTAGTGCGTCAAACCCGGAGGGGAGCCCTCTGGAAAGCTCTCCTATAAATGCTTTTGCAGCTCCATTTGTGCTGTAGTTTAGCTTTAAGCGTGCTGAAATAAATGATTTTCTTGGTGAGAAAATTGCTTTGTCTCGGTTTTCTTACCATTGTATCTCCTTAGACAGACGAGCATAGAATGACCTTGTGTTTCATTAGATGCCTCAGCTCTGTTTGCCTCTTGCTGTCTGTAAGCAATGAATAAAAGGAGACTCATGGTTCTATTTGGCTTGTGTGCCAGAGGAAGGGCTGGTCTCTTAGACTTTTCAGTGATGTGGTATGTAAGTGCAGATGGACTAAGGCAGTGTTTCATACAGAGCTTTTCAACGCAGGCTTCTAGGAGCTGCGTATAGAGTCTTCAGGTAGTCGAGGTGCTGCTTAGATGTACTTGAGATAAGATCACAAATTTCACTCATTGAAAGGAGATGAGTGATGCAAAATGTTGTCCAACAACATATCTTCCAGGAAATAATTAAGTTATGAGAAGTCAGAAGTGTGTGATGGGGAAAAAAATCGCATATTGAAAGTGACAATTTTTAACTGAACTTAATCTTCAAGTACTGTTCTGAAAGCCTGTACACAATGCTGAGGGAATGCGGAAAACAACTCTGTAAGCAAACGTGTCTGTATTAAAATGTTCTTAATGACTTTAAATGTCCAGCTTGTAGTAAAAAAAAAAAAAGCCTGGTTCAGAGTGTCAGAGCTCAGTGTCTCCTTAGTGAGCTCTGGGGCGCTGTGTGAGCTGTCGGGACCTTTCCTCAGGACCTGATTTGTGGTTGGGGTTAGGTGGTGCTCTGTGCTTTCTGCAGTGAGCTTTGGGAGGGATTAGCAGGTACAGCTTATTGTAATTGGGTTTTAAGAAAACAGATTCCAGTGAACACGCTGTGCTTGTAGTTCAGTGGCACAGATGACATTTTCACTGAGTCTTCTTTCAGCATCCTGTGGATTTTGGACTTGTGTGCATGCAATTAGTGCAGAACGGTTGTATTTAAATGTGGTGGTCTTGAAGTGGATCTGAGTAGAGGGAGAGAGCTAGAAATAAATGGAATGGGGGAGGATTAAGACGGTTTCCTGCTCCACGCGGGGATGAGGGTGCTTGAATTACATGAAATAGTTGTAAGTGATCTGAGGAAGCCAGTGCTGGGTTTCAGCGGGGAGGAAACGCGCTGTCAGGCTGTGGATGTCTTCCAGGGAAGTGGGTGAGGTGGGGGTGGGTGGGGGGCTGTGCCTGCAGGGACCTCCTCGGGTGGAAGGCAGGGCAGAGCCCTGCTGGAGTTGCTTTGTTAGACCTGACCTCCGCTGTGATTATGTTTCTATTTAAAACGCTATGGTTAGCTATTCAACTTTGAGTGAATTGTGTGTAATTACTAGCATAATTTGTATTTAATGAGCTCACCCTGGTTACTTCGGGCTGACTGGGGGGTGAGGTGGCAGCAGTCCCCCCCCGCCTGCTGTTGCTGTGGCAGCCCCGCGGTCCCCAGCAGAGAGAGCAGTGGGGCTGCCCCGCTCCTGTGTCCAGTGCCAGGCAGGTGTGGACAAGAAGGATATTTGTGCTGAAGTTTTTATTCCTGATTTTATAATAGAGAAGTCTGTTTACGTAGTTACTGTGCTGTATCCTCTTCTTGAGCCAAGTTTCTGCCTTGAGGTTTAACTCTGACAGCTCTAAAGAGGTCTAAATAAATTAGTGGTGTGTGGTGAGTGCAGGCCGATGGCTTGTGTATTTAGTAGCAGGATATTTTTTTCTTGCAGGAGAAAAACACAAATCCGTGTTCATGCCTTAATTTCCTTCTAGAGAGCAAAGTAAATGAATAACCAGCTCCCTGCTGCGTGCCGTTAGGATTCTGGCTGTGAGCTCTGCAGCTCCTGCCTGCTCAGCACAGACCTTAAGGTTTGCATGGCACCGGAGTGACTTGCTCTTCATTAACTAATCCCTTAATAATTTTTTCAGAAGGCTTATTCCTGGAATGTTAATTTGGTTGCAAGATATGCTTTAAGGGGTGGGCCTTGTTTCATCTGCTAAGCTATTAATAAATTGAGATATTAGAAAAAGTAATTATCTCATTGCAGCCATCCATTCTGTTTTTGATGCTTTCTGTTCAGAGGACCAATTCTAAACCTTGGGCTGAGCTGAAGTTTAGTTTTTTTAAGGGCAGCTCTATGGTATAGCCCTGCTCTAAGGTAGTCTCTTGACCTGCTATGTAGAGATCAGCTTAATTATGTTGTTAATGTCTTGTTAATAGTAATGACCCGCTTGACTAATAGTAGCTTTCCTCAGTAACTTTACTTCCTCAGTATGAGGGCCTGGGACTACAGGGCGAGGTGGGAAAGAGTTTGCCTTAATTTTAGAGCCTGTACAGTTGACTGAATATGGAAACTGACAGCTCAGTAGGACCAGGGATTTCCTCCAAAAGGAGCATTTATCTATTTTCTTACATCTCTGAGCTCTGCGTAGAGCTTGGGGTAAATGATAACTTTTCCTTTTGATAATCTGTGCTTTTATATCATGAGTGCAGGTGAAACCCATCAGCAGCAGTCTTCTCTCCAGTTGTTTTAATTTGTGCTGTTGAAGGGTTTCATTCAAAAAAAAAGTATGGTACAGATATGTAGGAGTAGCTGGTTAAATATTAACTCACCTGTGTGCTTCTTCTGAGCAGTCGAGTGCTTCCTGTACTACCAGCTGTCAGTTTCTTTGGCTGGCTTAGGTGCACTGCTAATCACTGAGATGAAGTGTCTACCCAATTATTACTTATTTATGCTATTTCAGGTTTTATATCTGTTGCTTTTAGTGCTGTTCAGTGAGGAGCATTTGCAAGAATCTCAGAATGCCCGCAGCTTTCTGGAGTTCAGAACTAGATTCCAAGTGGATGTTAGAATGAGTGGCCAACCTTCCCAATGGGCCAAATGTTCAATATCTGCAGTGTAACATTATCAACATCTCTAACAAAAACCACCACCACTGCAACTGCTGATGTTTAATGCAGTTCTGCAATCACTGACAGGATCTTTCTTCTCGTTCTAGATCATGCATAGCCTTTGGACCCAAGAACCGCTCTATTGGTGCTGCAGCTAAAAGCCAGGTACGGTTTGGGTAAAAGCAATTTCAGTAGTCAACAATCAGATTAACACAATGTATTTTTATCAGTGAAGCGTAGAACGTCTCTGGACTGGCTTCTTAACAGTCTAACTGTAACAAACAGCTGAGCTTTCTTCAGTTGTTCAGCCTGTAATGCTATGTTGCCATCTTGGATGGGAATCTAAAGGCTGTACATAATAAAATGAAGAAAAAAAAATTCATCACAAGGAAATCTGAAACATGATTTTAAGTTACAGATGTAAGCTCTAAAGAGAAGCAATACAGTTTTGCCTCACCTTTGCCTGTCTTGCTGCGTGGATTGGGTAGCACTGGGTTGTGTGTGTCTGTTCCAAACAATTCTATTAAGTGCATTCCTTTGGTAGAAAGGGGAGATCCTGAGGGTAAATACATATAGCTTCTGAACTTCTCATGATTGAATTACAACCTAAATGTCTTAGGCTTTCTTGCACATACTTCTGAGTTTGTTGGTGTAGGTAGGCAAATATCTTGAAGACCAAGAAGAGGTTTAGCTGATTTTTTTTTTGTCCTGCTCCATGACACTTGGGTCCTGCTGTGTTGTCTCTTGTGTTGCTGTGAAACACCAGTAAAACATGATTCTTCTTGAAGTCTTAGAGGAGGTGACTATTCAAACACTTGGTTTTTTCTTAGCCTAAAATACCTAGTGATGTGTGAAGATCCAGTATCTAGGATACAAAAGTGACTGGACGCTGCATGTTCTTCAAGAACAGAAGAACTGTACTAGAACTAAATGCAGATGTTTTTCTGGAATTGAGTGTCTGCTTAGCTTAAAGAGGTTCATTGATACAGAGATCCAGTAGAGGTGAGGTATGTCCTGCAGAAACTAAACTTAAAGAAGATCAAAACCAGGTTACTTAGGAAATGCACCTGACTGCAACTGAATCACAGTGAACAGAATAGTGCAGTGTTTGCCTGCTCGATCAGATACCATGTTTTTTTCCTCAAGTGTGTCCTGCTCTAACATAGTGGAAGGATTAAAAAGGATTACTTGTTGTAGCAGAAATGCTAAGTTATAGCTTGAAGAAGTGATTGAGCACCTGGTGGGAAGGCAGGGCCAGCCCAGGGGAGCTCGGGTGTATGTAATGTACCTGAGTGACAGGAAGGGCTGGAGCCAGGATCCACCTCTTCCCAGCCCTCATTGAAGGGTTGGTGGTGGAGGCAAGGGATCTCTCTGGAGATCTCTGCGTACCTGAGACCTTCTGAAGGTAAGCAGCTTCTTTCCTTTATTTTTGTGCCCATGGCTGTTGCATTTGAGCAAATCCTCACTTGCTGCACCCTAGAACCTTGCTGCTCTGCTGTCATTGCTGTGCTTGCCATTGTGTTACGCTTGTACGAGGTAAAGACAGGCTACAATGATTTTTCATTTCTACATTTGCACTATCTTGTCTTTTAATGATGGTCTGCCTTCTGTCAGTTACATCAAATTGGCAGTATCACCCTGGGGGCCCTGCTGACTTTTTAAAGCTTCGTGAGAAGGTTCTTGAGCTGTTCTGTAAGAATATCCTTATGTTGAATGTCACTTGCATGTGAGGGGCCTGATGTGTAGTGTACCTCACTGTACTTCAGTTGTACTTGCTGGCTGCGTCGCAGTCCGAAAGGAGGGTGGTTGGAAACAGGTAAATGGAAGAGGACACTTTGGTATGCTGTGCATACATGATGAGAATTTGATGCTAACTGCGTGGCTCAGTTTTCAGGCATACATTTCATATTGAATCTCCAACTCCTGTAGGTTGCCTGAGAGATCAGAGGGAAATTGCATTCTAGCACCTGCCCTGGTACTATTAAGATATGAATGACTAATTTGCAGCAAGAGAAGCACAAGAATAAAACCTATATGGTCTTTCTGTTTGAGATTCAGTTGTTCCCCTGACAAATTGTATTAAAGATTTCTTTTCCTCTAGGTTATTTCAAATGCAAAGAATACAGTACAAAGTTTTAAAAGATTTCATGGTCGTGCATTCTCAGATCCCTTTGTTCAAGCTGAAAAAACAAGCCTTGCCTATGAACTTGTCCAGCTGCCAACAGGCTCAACTGGCATCAAGGTAAGTCTGGAGTATTTGAAAGAGTGCCAGAGGAGGAAAGCGATAATGGTTTCCTTTTATCTCTTTATTTTGAATCTGCTTGCTGAGGTTTCTGTTCTCTTGTGACTAGAGAATGTTAAATAAAAGGGTAATAGTGCCAGTGGTCTTTCCAGGTGTTCCATGAAACTGGTTTTGCAGTTCCACGTTATCCTGCCTTGCAAACCCAGTCCTATGCAAACTATTTTACCAGTGCTGTTTTTTCCACAGTGATTTTTTGGAAGGCAGCTTATTGACCAGTGCACTTAGTTAACTGTTGCTCATATGTTAAGAGTGCAGAATGTGAGTGTGGCATGTCAGGTGAAGTGGTAAAAAAAAATCAATCTTTTCAAATGGTGCCTAACAGATTTCAGCAGTAACTGATTTAATTTCCCAAAGCAGTAGGAAGGAAGGTGTCCTGGGCATTGTCTTACAACCAAGATGTAAGAATCTGTCCAGAGCAGCTTCATATGTATGAAGTAATACGTATTCCAGTATTTCTATGTAGTACTTCTTACTTGCTGTGCATAAGTAAGGCCATCAGAGAAGGTGGCATAGAGCTGCATTACTTCTGGAGCTTACTTTCAGTAAAGACAGCTTCTTGCATGTGTTCTTTGTGTTTGCAGTATGTGGTTCTTACTGCAGGGTACATTTTTTTTTCTTTTATTTTTTAGGTTATGTATATGGAAGAAGAAAGAAACTTTACTATTGAGCAGATGACTGGAATGCTTCTTACCAAATTAAAAGAGACCGCTGAGAATGCGCTTAAGAAGCCTGTAGTTGACTGTGTTGTTTCTGTAAGTATGTGATGAGTTTCTCTTGGACACAGTGTGATAAACTAAAATGGTTGTTGGTAATAACCTGAACAGTCAGGTCTGTCTTCTCTACTTATGACTGAATCTTGCATCCTGAAGTTAGACTTCACTAATGATGAATATCTTCAACTTTTTTGTCCGGTAGAATAAATACTTGATACCTCTTTCTCATTCTGTTTCTCTGCTAGTAAAATGAGCAGTTTGAGAGGGCACAGGTGTTCAGTGTTTTGTCTTCACATAACATTTTCTGTGTTTTCTCTCTGTGTCTGAAATGAATGTCAAACTGGAAGGATCCCTGTGAAGGAGAGCAGCTGTGCTCTGTACTGTCTCTCTACACTTCTGTCTAATAGTTGCTGTGGTGACTCTTTCAAATGGTGGCCATCTGATCTTCTTGCAGGTTCCCTGTTTCTACACAGATGCAGAGAGGAGATCTGTGATGGATGCCACACAAATTGCTGGTCTCAACTGTCTGAGACTAATAAACGAATCAACTGCAGGTAATGCCTTACTTTCTCCTTGAATCACTTAATATTTTTGTTCTATTTGATAAAAGGACTTCTATTTTGCCAGTGATCCATACCTTCTGGAATTACAGCTGAATGTTAAGTTTCCTGAGCCCATTTTTCATTGTGTCAGTGTCATAAGGGTATTTCTGGGATATCTGCTTAATACACGTGATCTCTTCTGGGAGGGGCTAATAACTGCTTGATGTTCTTCCATATTGCTTTAGCATTGGTATTTAATTTAACAAGAAGCTTCTGCATCTTGAAAATGAAGATGAAATGCTAATGCTGTTTACTGCTGTAACATTTAATGCTTGAGAAAAGGAATTGAGAAACTAAGTGCCCTAATTATACTGATTTCTCCCTTCTGTATAGTTGCCCTTGCATATGGAATCTATAAGCAAGACCTGCCTGCCCTAGAAGAGAAGCCACGGAACGTTGTTTTTGTGGATATGGGGCATTCTGCATATCAAGTCTCTATTTGTGCGTTCAATAAGGGAAAACTGAAAGTAAGCAGTCTGTTCCATGTCTATTTTAAGTACCAGTAGGAGCATTCAGTAGCACATACAAGAACTGTGACAGTCAAGCTTGCCTATCTTTACACAAGCATCTTTTTATATTTCCAGAGTTGCACTTGAAGTTCAAAATTAGGGGTTTAAAGTAGGGTGGGGATGTAGAGCTTTTTGAATGATACAAAGAGGAAGCAAACCTGTGTTAATTGATGACTTTTGGCAAAGGGAAAGAAGGCTTGGATTACGTGTGTTCAGAAATCGATTTGAGCAGATGCTGCTTTCAAGAATGCAATCCAGTCATGAGATGTAGTAGTAAAACAAATTCCTAGAAGGATGCAAGCTCATATGTTAAGTCACTGGGATGCTCATGTAAAAGAGTAATTCTGTTAACAACTTGAAGCTGCAAATGAAGCAAGCAAGTTAGTGTACTTCTCAGTGCCAGTTGCCAAAGTGCTACTGTTTTGCAGCAAATGCTAATATTTCTTAATTAGACTTTTACAATCTGTTTTTCTGCAGCTCTGGTAGTTTTCCCTTAGCTGGAGAAACACAAATGTAAAGCATGGAGGTGCAAAATGAGAAGGCAGGACTTACAAAATCATTAGCTCTGTTTCCTCTTATGAGGAAATTTAACCTAGGTTAAGTTCTTTGAAATTATAGCAGTATTGAAGATATGCTTGAGTATGAGCAGTGATGGGTAGCAAGGCAGTTAAAAACAGTGCAGTAACTGACCCTAATCAGGAAGGGTATAAGGTATCAAACTCAGTGTTCAAAGAGTAGAATCAGCAGAGATGGATGGGCTTCAGGTTTTCTTTAGGTAACTTCCTCATCAAAAATGAGCACTATTTGCAAGAGTTACACTTATTTTCTTGCTTTATTTTTAGCCTAGTGTAAGCATGTTCCACCTTTAGGCATGAAATAATCAACTGGGATATATTCTGACTGTGGCCAAGCAGAGTTTGGAGGCTGTTATAGTCTGCTTGTGGTACAGGTACTGAACAGACTGTGTACTGAAGCCTTACCAGATCATAACTAGAGGAGTTGCTGCGTTATTACTGAAGGACTAGGGGCCTGAGCCTGCTTTTTGGCATGTGGCATAGTAGATAACTCTTTTTTTTCTTGGAGCATATGTATGCTCTACAATTTTTTGAGAGGATATAATTTACAAAGGGTTGAAATACTTGTGGAACTTCTTGAAGTTGTGTTTTAATGATGGTTCTTTCTCCAGTAGCGTTTAGAACAAATATCTAATAGCAGCTACAAAAGTCATATGTAAACCTTGGCTTAGGTTTTGTAAGCTTAAAGAAAACCCAAAAAACCAACACATGCACATCTCCTAGGTTGTATGCAACTATTTCTGCAACTGCTGTCAGCAGTTAGGTATCAGATGTTAGTGATGTACTTCAGATACAAATGCTTTGGCATTAACTACTAACTGATTTTGCTGAAGTAACAATTTAATTGTACTGTTACTGAGGAGCTCTTTTTTTTAAAGGTCCTTGCTACAGCCTTTGACACAACACTTGGAGGCAGGAAATTTGATGAAATGTTAGTTGAATACTTCTGTGAAGAATTTGGAAAGAAATATAAACTAGATATCAAGTCAAAGATTCGTGCATTGCTGAGGCTGTATCAGGAATGTGAAAAACTGAAAAAGCTGATGAGTGCTAATGCCTCTGATCTCCCGATGAACATTGAATGTTTCATGAATGACATAGATGTTTCTGGAACAATGAACAGGTAATGTATGTGCTTTTATAAAGGTAAGTTGTGGAGTGTTCTCTTCCACTCCTTTTGGGAAGGAAACACTTTATAAAGCAGCAGTGTTAAGGACTGGAAGGAGCTTATGCAGGGGTGCTGCTCAAAATGCTCTTTAGAGACTGATCAGTGGCCTTGAGTTAAGAGGAAGGGCTGTGACGTTCGCAAGCGTCCCTAGGTCATTATCCCAAACTCAACTGTAATGTACTCAAGCGTGGAACTGTGACTGAGAAGTGTGGACTGCAGCATTAGAGAATTGTATTCTTTCAGTTTGGGTAACCTGTTGTATTTGCAATTGTAGCTTGCTTATGGTATCACTTTATTTATGGTGTCTTTCAACAGAAGTAAATTTTTAGAGATGTGTGATGGACTTCTTGCAAGAGTAGAAGCCCCGCTTCGCAGTGTGCTGGAGCAAGCCAGTAAGTGTGTGTGTGCGTTCTGTAATCTCTGTGCAGAAAGATGATGTTCCCAGTACAGGCTTCCTTTGGATGCTCGTGTTAGTTGTGCTAATTAGTCTGTCCAAGTTCCGTGTTCTGGCTGAGCAGTTTAAAGCTTCCTAGAGTTCTTCCACACAAGCTGAGATCTGAAATTCTTGCTGCTTAAATTAATAGCTGGTTTAGTATAACTCACTTTACAATGTCAGTGTATTCACTTACAATAGAACCATTTAATCAATAAAAACTAATGTCTGACTCCTCTCTAGAGTTAAAGAAGGAGGATATTTATGCAGTAGAAATAGTTGGTGGCACAACAAGAATCCCTGCTGTTAAAGAGAAGATCAGTAAATTTTTTGGCAAAGAAGTCAGTACGACTCTGAACGCAGACGAGGCTGTTGCGCGAGGTTGTGCGCTGCAGGTAAAAAGTGCTGTATGCTTTAGCTGTGAATATTTTTATTGAAATAGTAAGTACTTGAGCTGAAGTCCGTAGGAAGCATGAGAAATGTCATGTGTATGAGAATGGAATAAAAAAACATTGGGAAGGTGGCTGGAAGAATGAGGGTGGCAGCTGAAGTGATTCTTTGTGCTGTTTGTCTAAGCCAGGTCAGCGGATCAGCACAGTTTGAAGTGAAGTGTGTACTTTGCTTCTGCTGTAGCTGCAACCTGGTAGCATGATAATCGTCATAGGATGACTTTCACTGCTCTAGGCTCCTTTGGGGGCGCCTAAGTTAAACAAAAGCTGCTTTACAGCACTGCTGATAAACAGAAAATCTGTTCTGAGCTGGAACCAGAATTGCTCAGTGGCTTAAGCAGCAGTAAATACTCTGTAGTTACGAGTGCTGCCTCTTGCACCTTAGTTTTGCTCTGATCACCTTATTTTCCTCTCCACATGCTTAATAGATGCTCATCTGTTCATCAGCAGTGCAAGCCAGCTGTTGGAGTGGAATCTGTTTAAAAGGGATTGGGTTACAGTGTGCTTTGAAACAGCAAAAAAAACACCAAAAAAACTGGTAATGTCACACTAAATCTTTAGTGTCTGATTTTCTTATGCTGGCACTGAAAATAACTCAATAGCCTAAGCATAACAAACTAAACATGATTGTTCTTAGGTAAAACTTGTATATTTCCATTGTCAGAGTGAACAGATGTGGCACTTCCTGAAGAGAAGGGTGTATGTGCGCTTCTGGTGCTTGCTGTGCGGTTCCAGAGTCCATCAGTATTAGTTTCCCTTAACCTAGAGTCATCCTACATATTAAGTAGCTTAAATAGCTACTTGCTGAATTAAATTACTATTCTTCTGAAGCCTGAATTTTTATCATAGAACTCCTTTGCTCTTTCAGTGTGCTATTTTATCGCCGGCATTCAAAGTGAGAGAATTTTCTATCACAGACTTGATACCATACCCTATTTCTTTGCGATGGAATTCACCAGCAGAAGAAGGGTTAAGGTAAGCTGAGTTTTCTTGCATGATTATGTACAGCTTAAAAGTAACTGATAACAACTGGAGGATGTAGTATTTCTAGAACAGCGCCCATCTAACAACTCTCAACAATTTTGATAGTTTGAAACTATTGACAGAGAAAAATGCTAAGTTTAACACTTTGTACACCACTGTTGCTCTTCATATAAATAGATTGCCTTTTTTAAACAAGGTTTTCCTTCAGATACAAAGAATATCTAGAAATGTTTAATGTTAATAATATCAGATGGTCATCCTGCATGCTAAATAAGAACTGTTTTCTTTCACAGTGACTGTGAGGTCTTTCCCAAGAACCATGCTGCTCCATTTTCTAAGGTCCTCACGTTCTACAGGAAAGAACCATTCACTCTTGAGGCATACTACAGTTCTCCCAAGGAACTGCCTTACCCAGATCCTGCTATTGGTATTTAAGGCCATTCTGTGGTTTGAAACGTGGTTCATCTTGTGCATCTTTCTGGACTTCTTTCTGATTACATTAGTCTGGACACTGTAGCTTACTACAAATTATGTAGGGACAGATTTCAAAAGTCGTGGACCGACAGTAAAATGAGTGGAGTAAGATGAATTTCATGGACAGATATTCTAAATGTAGAAAATACTGGTGATATTTTCTGGAAGCAAGCCTGTAAAGAGCGCACTCAGAATGGTGCAGACTTTTATTCTGATGCGAGTAATAATTCCACTTTCATAGCATACCATACATCATTCCTAATAGCATGTATTCTAGCACTGCTACTTGAAGTCAAACTGCTTGGCTTGAGTAAGATTTGAGTGCATTGCAGTGATCTGTTGCCAGCAATAATCAGGATTTACTTCACATTCAGTGATTGTTTTTCTTTTTGGAATTGTTTAGCTCACTTCTTGGTTCAGAAGGTCACTCCTCAAACGGATGGATCCAGTTCAAAAGTGAAGGTCAAAGTTAGAGTAAATATCCATGGTATCTTCAGTGTTTCAAGTGCATCTTTAGTGGAGGTTCATAAATCTGATGAGAACGAAGAGCCTATGGAAACAGATCAGCATGCAAAAGAGGAAGAGGTAATGGACTTCACTGTTAGCTGCTTTGAGGCCTTTTTATGAGGCTCATTTGGCCAAGTTCTGGAGAGGTTCTAGGATTTCTAAAAGGATTTAGATGTGTTTAGCAATTAAGTACTAATTCAGGTACGTCACGACTGTGACAGATGCCTTAAAACCAGAACTGAGGTACAGGTGAAATACTTAATTATTCTAGGAGTGAGCTGTTAATTGGCTAAGTAAAGTCTGGAAGTATGTAATTAATCCCTCGAGGGTCTACCAAGTTTTTCATTCTTTCTTCTTTACCTGCACCTAGCATTCTTTGGGTAAGAGTGATTGAGGTAAGAATAGAAGCATTGTTTAATATGCTGAACTGAATCTTTCTGTTAATTTCAGAAGATGCAGGTAGACCAGGAGGAGCAGCAAAAGTCAGAAGAACAGCAGCAGGTCCAAGCTGAAAATAAGGCAGAGTCTGAAGAAATGGAGGTAGAGTGAAAATTGGTTTTTTTACAGGATTCTTCCAGAAGATTCTTCTGAATGTGTAGTGTCTGAGCCTATCATCACTAGCTTTGTCATACTCTGGAAGCTAAACTTGTACATGAAGTATTTGTAGTCTGCTTTGTGAGCAAAGTTTTAAAGATACATAGTTCTGATCATGGAAGGCCTGTCAGGTGACCTAATGCTGAGAAAATGAGAACTCTTCATGGGATAAGTCACTTCGATTTTAGTAACTTAAAAACTAGAAGGGGGCCTCTAGAAGCGGGGGTGGGAACATCATTGCCATGAATGTAGCCAGTGTGCTTAGTAAAGGTCAGCAGCTGCACTGTGTCTGACTCCTTTGGCAGTGAAGTGTAAGAATTATAGTTGCTACGTCAATGTCAGAAGTACATTTTTTCTATATCAGTCTTCAGTGCATAATTTGAACTAGCTAGGAATGCTGGTTTTTTACTTTGGATGTATTCCTTCAATATAGACTTCTCAAGGTGACTCTAAAGACAAGAAAGTGGATCAGCCACCTCAAGCCAAGAAGGCTAAAGTAAAGACTACTACAGTGGACCTTCCCATTGAGAACCAGTTGGTGTGGCAGATAGGGAAAGATATGCTGAACTTATTCATTGAGAATGAGGTAAACTCCTACTTGTCTGAGCTGAAGAAGTCTCTAATCTGTGGGGAACTTTGCTGTTCATTATGTGTGGTTAAATGTTGATGGTGGGCAAGGAAAGATTAACGTAGTGGTTTTTTTGTGGTGAGCAGCAGTGGCCCATGGAGTCAAAATGCATTGTTCCTACTGAGCTCCCTGTCTGTAGGGCAGCAGTTCAGTGACTCAGCTACAGCTGCAAGCTGCTGGGCTGCTGCTGTTGGGTGGGTGAGTGTTCAGCTGAGGCAGGCTCTTCTTTGCTGTCCTGGATGTGCCACCAGCAGCAAATTTGAAATTCCATTTATTCATGTACTTGGTTTTAGAGTTATCCATGGTATTTCAATCTTTAGTCAAACTGAGCTTTTTGTTAACAAGTATTTTGAGGAGGTCTTGTCAGATAATTAGCTTTTTAGCCAACTGATGTGTCAACTTGTTCACAGGGTAAAATGATAATGCAGGATAAGCTAGAGAAGGAGAGGAATGATGCGAAGAATGCAGTAGAAGAATACGTGTATGATATGAGAGACAAACTCTGCAGTATTTATGAGAAATTTGTTAGTGAAGATGTAAGTATTTCTGGCTTTGTCTTCCAGTATATTTGTTGTGATAAATAACAGTTGTGTTGTAATAACTTTTGACTGTATCATATTAGTGTGCTTACTTAAAGCATGCCTGCAAGCTTTCAAATTTGAATTCAAACGCGAAATATTTCTATAGCCTTTTTGTCTATGAAGATAACCTAAATGTGGGCCAAGTACGAGCAGGTGGTACCCAGGATATGTTGTTCTTTTCCAAAGCACTTGCAGCAGTTGAAGTTATTGCCTGATCATCAGTTTTTAGACTGAGACAAGGAGCACTTGACAATCATTTGAAGGCAACCTAACCTACCTCGGCTCTTTGTCAATTTTTAGGAACGGTTTAAGATGAAAAATCATTTTTGAAAGTTCTTTACATTAAAAATGGAACCCTTCCAGAAAGATTCCAAATATCACTTGAATGTTAGCAAGTAGGATTATTTCACCTAACTATTTTGTATGGATTGCTTCAGGATCGAAATAGCTTCACGCTGAAGCTGGAAGATACAGAAAACTGGCTTTATGAAGATGGTGAAGACCAACCCAAACAAATTTACATAGATAAATTAACAGAGCTGAAGGTAAGTGGTTCTTGCATTTCAGTCAGGACTTAATGAATCCAGAGAACTTCATTCAAGCGGGGGGCTAGCTAGCTTAGGATCGCTAATCCAGAGATTAATGCTTACAACAAACTAATTTAATAATTATGTAAGAACAGACTTCCAGCAGGTCTGTAACAACACAAAGGGGAATCTGCCCTTCTAAGTGAAGGGTGAAGTTGCAAGGAGTTTGGAAATGTTGATGTACCCTGGCAAGTCTTGTGGTGGTGTTCAGTGACGGTGGGTGTCCATGATACGTTTCACTTTTTCAGGCCTTGGGTCAACCTATTCAGGCAAGATTTCAAGAATCAGAGGAGAGGCCAAAAGCATTTGAGGACTTAGGGAAGCAAATCCAACAGTACATGAAAACTGTTCATGCGTTCAAAGCAAAGGTATTTCTACACTTAATTTCTGGCAAGTGCACTGAAGTGATGTAAGCCTATTTTGAATTGTAAGTAAGCTATGCAGAAAGTTCATGTAATGTCCCAGTTGGCTTCTGAGTTCTCAGGGCCTCCTGTGTTTTCAGAAGTGGGTTTTTTGCTTGAAAAATGAGGCTTCATTAAGTCAGTCTCGATTATCCTTATGGAGGGGGAGTTAACAGCAGCAGTGCAACTTGACTTTTGTCTGATTAGAGCTGTGGTGTTTGGGTTAATTGTCCTGCTAATCAAAACAGCTAACTGGTCTGTTTAGTACTTCGTGGCAAGTTCAGCTGTGCAATTAGATGTTCAGAGTGCATGCAGCTTGGATGTTCAAAGTAATTACTTGCACAGCTACCATTAATCTGGCTCTTTCAGGATGAGCAGTATGATCATCTGGATGAAGCAGACGTAGCAAAAGTGGAGAAAAGCGCAAATGAAGCAATGGAATGGATGAATAACAAACTGAATCTTCAGAACAAGAGAAGTCTTACTTTGGACCCAGTTATAAAAGCTAAAGACATACAAGCTAAAACTAAAGTAAGTCTTTCTGAGCAACTCACTGTTTCCACAAGTTTTGTGTTTCTTGGTGTAGTTGTATGCTTAAATAAAGACTGAGGTGAGATCAGCTGTAGGAAAAAGACAGTGGTTGGGTGTTTCCCTGTTACGTGTGCTAGGGAACATCTGCCTCTACTTGAAATATCCAGTTGGTATCAAAAGTTGATTGGGCAGACAGGCTACTGAATACAGTTGTTGATAGACGTTTCTAACAGTACTTAATTCCTGTTTTACAGGAATTGACAAGTATTTGCAATCCTATAGTCACAAAACCAAAACCCAAAGTTGAACTCCCAAAGGAGGAGCAGAAACCAACTGAACCGAATGGACCAGTAGAAGGCCAGGGCGATGGCAGCAGCGCAGCCCAGGGCGCTGACCCCAGTGCTGCGCCCGCCCCAGCAGCTGCGGAAAAGAAGCTTCCTGAGATGGACATTGATTAAGTTTCAGTACTTGTTTATATTACTGCAAACGACAATAAAGCTTTAAGTTGTCAACTTTGTATGTTCTGAATACAAATTGAAGCAAGTGAATACCACAGCACTCTTAGTAATCTTTGGAGAGGTTTGGTCAGTGCCTGAAGTCAGAATGCTTAGGTAGCCAACTACTTGGTCATACAAGCAGTATTTCTTGCCATAGTGATTGTAGCTAGAGGCTGCTGGTATTGGACCTGCAGAAGCAGCCATAAACTGTCTCCGTGTTGAAGCATGTTCCTGCTGAGTCAGTCTTGTTTTAAGAAGGGAGACTGCAAAAGCTCAAGTCCAGTTTTCCTCACCGTTGTTCATGTAGCAGTGTTTGTAAGGAAATGCCCGCTAACGCTAGGGCAGGGAGGAAGGAAGGGGGAGGGAGGCTGCTCTTCAGAGCCCCCAGCAGTCTTGGTCTGCTTACCTTAGTCTAGCCGTGTTTGTGTTAACACTCCTCTAGGTTTATCTTGATCTGCACTTGAATAACTCCTACTTACACAAGGTGCGCGAAGCCGTGGCTTAGTGCTCTCAGTCCCTTTATTCCTTAGGGGCCATCATCACACCAGGGCTAGCACCAAATCAGATTCATTTACCTAAAATGTAGAATAGTGACTGCACCCTCCTAACAGATCGGCTGTGGATGTGCTCCTAACCACCAAGTGTAGATTCCCTGGCTCGTTAGACTGTGTGGGCCTTGGCTCCAGCTCAGTTAGGTGCTTGTAGGAAGAGCGACGCCTGTAGCCCAGCTGCCTGCACTGAGCGCTGACTGACGCGTTCCTAACTCTTAAAGGGGTGTGCTTGCTTCCATGAGGCCTTCATTTGGAATGCTTGTTTTTCTTCTTTTTCAGGAACAAAGCATTTTTCTATGAGTTTTATGCGGTAATTTGCTTCTAGTTCTGATTGTCATTAAACTTGCAGACGTTAATTTGTATGTGTTAAATCCAAAGTTGAAACACCGTTCAGCTGTTGGAAGAAATAAATGCACTGGATTCTACTGGATTCCTTTCTGAAGCCGTTGATTGTGAGGAGGGGGAGCGGTGTGGAGGTGGGTGTGAGTGCGATCCCCGTCTTGCCGCCGCCCCTGCCAGGCGGGGTTTGCTTTCTGGCTGCGGGCGGGAGCTGCGACGTACAGAGTTGTGGGGCCGGGGCAGCTGCACCCGGGAGCCCGTTTCGCAGCTGTAGGGCTGGCTTACCCGACCAGCAGGCGCGGAACTCACCGCGTTCCCGTGCAGGGGCGGCGAGGCCCGGCCCAGCTCGGCTGCGGAGCCTCCCGAGGGACCCGCGTTCC